>NC_088322.1:6644897-6947927 GCF_910592395.1 Lineus longissimus
ATTCCCCTGCCCGAACATTAGAGAATTTTGGATATGTTGTAGAGGATGGTCCCATGAACAAATGATACCAAATCCTTTTGCTGCAATTTGTTCCAGGTTGACCTTTATTTTGACTGGACTATTACCTACCATTTTTTTTTCTAACCTTTCTCTTTCCTCGCGGACTTTACTCTCTTTCGTTTTGGCAGTGGTCAACTCCTCTGATATTTGCTTTTTTTTCGTCTTCAGACTCGTCATTTCCTGTTGTGCCTGTATATTTAGTTCCTTAAGCAATTGCTTTCTTGCGATCGGATCTTCTCGGCCAGTTTTCAAGTCTGCAATTATATCTGTTTCATCTATTGTTGCAACGTCTGTGCATGGATCAATTCCGATTTTTTGCTTGGCCTGTTTCTCATCTTCAATCAAAGTGCTAAGGGCCTTTTCGGTCTGCTCGACACAAGCAGTAGCATTTGATTTTCTTCCTCTGACGGCTACAGCCACCCTTGGTGGCACAGATTTTGTGCTTAAAACAATATTGTACAAATCTGTCATATCTTGCAGCTTTTCGCCTGCCATTTTTACTTCCTGTTGAAGCGCTTTCTTTTCAAATTGAATTTCGCGAAGTCTTTGCCGTTCTAATTTTAAAAATTCATTAGTCGTGTCAACTGGAATTAAGGCCGGACAATTCACTCCCGTTTTTATCGATTCTATCTGCCGTGCACAAGCTTTTATATGTCCAAGGCAGTAAACCTTGTTCTCCATCTCGTTGAAATCCGCTTGGAATTTATTGACGTTTTTACTGGCTTGTTCATGCCGTTCAGTGATGTCCTCTATGTCGCTCTCAATACCAGAAATCACATCTTTACGCGCTGAAATGGAAATTTAACGTTAGAATAGTGTTATCCCCCCTCCCCCTCCCCACTCACACCCCACTCACCATCACCACCACCACCACCACCACAACTAGAGTATATCGAGACCCTGGCGTTGGCAGCGGTGTCCTTGAACTTTATTTTTCCGAACAACTGACAAACGTCGCCGTCAACGATTCATCCCATTATTGTGAGGCTTATTGGGGTGATGAGACGGTGGAAGTTCACTTTCGATATTCAACGCCGTCACTTGTTCAACAGAGCGTTTCCGAATGTCTATACCCTGCAGTGTGTGCGATGGCGAATTAAGCAGCAAACTAGTGGGCACGTGGGCAATATCGAAACGGCAATCCTATCGGGCGATACGTTCAGCAATATTCAAAAGAAAAATATTTGTTGACAGAATAATTCTGTGGAATACACTGCTGATGCTGATGTAAAGAACCCTCATGTTCAGATAAGCAGCTGAGCCAGCTCGAGTATCGAGGGCAACAGGTGGCCACGTGAAATCCAGAAGGAGCTACCAGCTGACCTACTACTAGGTGATTGGTGAACTGGTGGGTGGTAGGTTAGAGTTCGTAAAAAGAAGACTGACTACTCTAGTAAAGATATGAGAGTGTGAAAGAAAATTAAAACAATATGATCCCAAGAATTGAACACATCCTAAGCGTCTTCCATTATCTCGCTGAAAGTATTGGGAGGAAAACCTGAATATCAACCTGAAACTCAGGGGCGAGAAAATAAAAGACCGCAAAGGGGGGGTGGGGTGGGCAAAAGGATCCTCCGATCCCCACAGCCCAAAGTTCCAAAAGACAACGTAAGCTAATAAAATTGGGGCCGAGGCGACCAACATGGCACCCAACGGCCATACGCTCAATCCCCGTAGAATACGGGGCAAAAGCTTCTGCCCAGAGATCCTAGAAAGCGAAATACGAAGTGGTCTCTCCTTGGCCCGGGAGCTCAATTTATACTACGCTCGACAATAGAAGACGCTTATGGTGTGAACACATCCTAAGCGTCTTCCATTATCTCGCTGAAAGTATTGGGAGGAAAACCTGAATATCAACCTGATATGGATTCCCGAAAACATTCCATATCACCATTCCAGCTTTTTCCCCCAATACCCCATCACCCCATCACCCATCACCCCACAACACCCAAAACCATGAACAGCAAATGGATGTCCACAGGCAAAGCTCATGGTATCATGGGATGGCAGGAACGACAACTTACATAGACTGAAGAAGAAACTTTTATAATATCCGCTTTAATTACAGAAAATATATGGTGGAAAAACGTACGGGTTGCCCTCCTTTGCCACATTCTGAGCAAAAACATTGATGCCAGATGAAAATGGCGAAGGTGAAGGAGTAAAATGTCGCAGAGACAACCGATTATTATCCAACATGGCGTTGGAATCCAGCGCCATGAGATCAACAGAGTGCGGGCCAAATGCCTTTTGGACAATGGTCCAAACCTCGTCTGCGAGCGTAATGTCATCGGAACTTAGTGATCTAGATGGAGCATCTGCAGGGTTGAGCTTAGATGGCACATAGAAAAGCCTCAAATCTATACTATTTTGAAAGACGAATTGAAATATGAGCTTCAACAAATCATTCAAAGGAGAAGATTTTGAACCTTGGTTTTTCCATGCAAAGATGAGCGGCTTATTATCCGTCAAGATATCCACTCTTTTGCCAACCAAATCAGGCTGCATGGATTGCAACGATTTTAACAAAGCATCAGCTTCTTTTAAAATTATTGGCCGCTTATCATCCTTGTCCCAGAAATCAGAAAAGCTCAAACCCGCATGCTCACCCTCTGTGACCACCGCCCCGTATTTGAAAAGCGATGCATCTGTTGCGAGAACAATCTGCTTATGTGACTCCCGACGCCACTTCAAACAACCACCCCACGAATCTAAAAATCTCCAATGTTCTATTTCAGCGCGTAACTTGCCAGAAACTTGAACATCCCTACTATTTTTTAGGCCCATTGATATTGCCGCATTTACTTCTCTAGTGTAGAGAGCAGCTGCTGGAACTGCCAACAACATTGACACACATTTGCCTGAAAATCTTTGCAACGTTTTGATATTGATCTGCTGGCACGACAGGATATAATCACGCAAAGCCCCAAAGCTAACTTTCTTATAGTCCGGGAGAATATAAGCTAATCTAGCTGAATCAACCATAAACCCCAAATATTTGAGATGCGTCCCAAAGTCGAGCTTACACTTGTGAATTGCAAATGTGTAACCCAATCTCGTTAATAGCTGCAACAAAGCATAAGCAATTACCTCTATTGGAAGATGCTTTACGTTAGAAGTAGAGAACACTGCCTCTACGGCTAATCTATCATCGATATACTGAGCATTGCGAATGCCAAATGTGCGCAAATACGTTGTTGCAACCATCCCAACCATTTGATAGATATAAGCGGAAGACTTCCACCCGAACGGCAAAGATCTACAGCGGAAAACCCAACCCCCAAACTGTACGCCAAAGTAAGATGAACTGGAAGGGGACAGGAGAACATGATCATACCCGGATTTCTCATCCGTTGAGACCATTCTCGCATTTTCATCAACTAGCCTATAAACATGTTTAAGCGTTTCCAATTGAAACGGAGAATCCTTAATCCATAAATTTAAGTATCGGTTGTCTATGCAAAGCCGTGGTTTTGTAGGCTCGACAGTAAGCGGCATGATGATGGATGGTAATTGACACTCGCCCACCCGACCAACTAATTCCATTGCCCCCGTTTTAACACGCTGCTGAAGCTCCGAGGCTATAAACTCCCCAAACTGCTGACAACTGTTGGAATTCGGGTAGTATCGAGAAGGCGGGGTATCCGAGTCAAACGATTCACCTTTAAAGTTGCCCTTAAATGGCCTGAAAAAATCATCCACATTAACACCGTCTGTTAGCCATGATAATACTTGGCTAGAAACAGGACAAGTATCAGAAACATGGCCAATGACTTCCCGCCATTGATCTAAATTTTGATGAACTTGACCTGCTACAAAATGATCAGGGTTTCGTAGTGGCAGCTCGTTCAAATCAAAACATACACCGTCATTTATAACGCTTTCAAAATCCGGGCATTGGTGGGTGGAAAGCCGAGGTTCACGCCCATCCAGAGTTGTCCACTGCGGCGACAGATGCTTGGATGCTACTGCTCTCTGCGGATCAAACGGAATCTGGAATTCCCAATCCTGGATTTCGTAACCCAAAATGTCCATACCCTAAAACAAAGAGAGCAGTAGCTTTAAAAGTCGCAGCAGACAAATCCGACGGACGCGAAGCCCGGCCCCCCACCCACGTGAAGATGTAAATCTCCACTAGAGCAGAATGCTCCGGGAGGGGACCTACTTCGTTTTTGCCATCTTCGATGCCTCTTTCATTTTATCGCAATCACGATAAAAATGATCTGGTGAGTTACAAAAATAACATTGATAATTATTTGGAGGAGAGGAATCCGTTCCCCTACCCCTGCCGCGCCGGGCACCTCTTGACGCCCCACCCCTATAGGAATCAAAGAGCGGATTCATCATCTGCTGCAAAGATGCAACCGCAGCAACCTGGCTATACAAATCCGTTAAAGGTGACCTATGTTGAATGGACGGGCTTGGGTTTGGGCTCTCTTCAGGTTTCACGGTTTCAATCGGCTTCGGTTCGACTACCTTTTTTAGCGACTTACTAATGGCCTTGGTGATAAGCTCACCCGTACCACCACCCAACACCGTCAAGATAACATTAGCCATGTCCACCTTTCCTTGGTAACGCCTTGCCTGACGATATAAATCGTCGAACAACTCCATGTCCTTATGCGAAACAGAAGTAGCAGCCGCCGCTAAATCCTCCAGGTACAGCAACATCAACGACTCATTGGGCTCTTCATGTAATGCCAAGGACCTCACCTTCGCCTTTGCCTTCTGCACTGGATCAGCTACGGTCGCCTGGCACGCTATCCTCTGCACCTTCCTCGGTGGCTCACTTACATCATCCGAAACACCCGGTGGAGTGATGGGCGGGTCCTGAAATAGCAAAACCATTGTTATAACACAAGCACCGAAACATAACATTCTACCCATCCGAAATCATACCCCCCAGAGCACACCAGCCGCATCTTATACCACATGCTCACATAACCATTTCCAGAGACCATGAACATAGCCGACAGATAATCACCCACTTTAACCGCACAACCGATAGGACTGAAGCTATTGACTTACCCTAAGGGGCTGCCCTACTGGCTGGCCGATTTCGTTCGCTAGCACAA
Organism: Lineus longissimus; assembly: GCF_910592395.1. Lineage (NCBI taxonomy): Eukaryota > Metazoa > Nemertea > Pilidiophora > Heteronemertea > Lineidae > Lineus > Lineus longissimus. Next base: position 6,650,033 of record NC_088322.1, read on the forward strand.
TTGCATGGTGCAATAAAGCCACTCCAGCTCCACTTTGTTTGCCGAGGGCGGCAAGGACGTCTCCGATGTTTTCTCCGGTGAGTTTCTTGAAGGCTGTGGCGATACCATCGGAATCCAGATTCTCCAAAGGTTGATCCTTGTCCATCCTAGCCAACTCTCTGGGCTCATCAGGGCTACCATTGAACCGTGCGAACAGCGGCAGCAAACTTTTCCCCACCAGGGAATGCTTTTTCTTTAGGGTAGTCGGCTGAACCATCTGCAACACAAGAAATAATACATTACAAAACAAACCCCTGATATTTGAGCACTCAACAACCGCACTCTTGCTATACTGGAGCCGCATATGGCTTGACACAAACTTTGACACGTTTATACCCCACGCGCCGATAGAGCATCCACGAACTATACTTCCATACATGGCACCCCCATGGGCAACAACTATGCAAGCCACACTGCACCCCCACGGGCCTGCCGATACCTACGGAACTACAATTTGAGCTTTACACAGCGTACCCCAACAGGCCCGTTGATACCAACGGACCAACAACTCAAGCTTACACATTGCACCCCTACGGGCTTGCTGGTACCCACGGACCAACAATTTAAGCTTTACACATTGCACCCCTACGGGCTTGTTGATACCCACGGACCAACAATTTAAGCTTTACACATTGCACCCCTACGGGCTTGTTGATACCCACGGACCAACAATTTAAGCTTTACACATTGCACCCCTACGGGCTTGTTGATACCCACGGACCAACAATTTAAGCAGAGACAAACAGAACATATAAAACATAGACATAAACGAGAAATACGGGAAAAGACGAACACCAAATCCAAGAGAAGCAAGATCCGAAAGCACAGAAGCATAGTAGAGGCCAGAGCACGTAGGCCACAAAGCGGAGACTACACAGTAGGCGTAGCCGAAATACGGACAAAGGAAATCGAGAGCACAAAAGCGGCAGAAATTCTACTTACACCGAAGAATACCAAAGGAATAAAGCCCGGTCCGAGTGCGACGAAAGCGAAATACGAAGTGGTCTCTCCTTGGCCCGGGAGCTCAATTTATACTACGCTCGACAATAGAAGACGCTTATGGTGGTGTTGTGATTCTCATTTCAACAGTGTCATATAATTACCTTTGCGGAGAAGTTTTCGTTTCTCTTCACGACTCTCCTGAAAAAAGAAGAATAGTCCTTTGAGGACCGTCTTTACAGCCCCCCCCCCCTCCAATGCATAGTGACGTGAGTCTTGAGACAATTCTTGCAAATATGATTTAATACTGTCTCATACATAATAATCTAGCCACCTAAAGGGTGTGAATTTTAGCAACAGCGCCAAGATAATTTATTTTCTGTGGCGCATTTTATCTATTCAGGATGAAATATTTTACATCCCTGCGGTTGATATATTCTGACGCCAAACGTGTTATTCTCTCAGTCATGTCAGCTGGTCTAATGACATCACATATGTTAATGGTAAACATGGCGGTTTAACCAACGTCACCCGGTTTATAGCATTGTGTCGTTGGGAACCAATTTGAGACGAATCCAACGTTTTGCCGTTTTGACGTTTCTACATTTATGTAGTGGCCTGTCAACTGCAATAAGTACTCACATGCTCAGTGTAACTGTCAGCTGGTTCAGGCCTAAAAAGAAATAAGATCAGAAATGTCCTAGCAAATCCTGATTTATATCGAGTGCGCCCATAAAATGAGTACCGCATAATACGGAACTGTGCCGCGTTATGGTACAAGCGCTGTACCCGTATTGCAGACACAATAGGGCCGTTTAGACGACGCGAAAAAATCCGGATGCGTCCCGAATCCGGATTAATTTTTCGTCGTGTAAACGCAAAAAGATCCGGATCAATGTGGTTGCATCCGGACTAAAAAGGTACCATCGCCTTGGGTGGTTTTAATCCGGATTCATCCAGATTCGATCCGAATGCGGTCTTTTCGCCTGTCGTCTAAATGGCCCTATTATAACGAGTGCAGATCTTCGGCACAAAGCGGAGGTGCGCGGCTCAGGCAAATATCGCGAAAATACGACAAGTTAAAAAATTTCATAGCAAATATAAACATTTAAGAAAAGAGGTCCATTAGAACTATTGAACATGTTTAAAAAGATGTAAAATGTCGCTATGTATACAAAATGGATTTTAGTTTGGAAATGCACCTAACTGGCACTCTGCAAAGCATTGTACTATTTATTCACACAAAGTCTGAATTTAGTGGTGTACTCAAAGAAGACCATGAACTCAGACAGTGTCTGGTCAAATGACGAGACCACGTCACGAGACGACATCGCCCCATTTGTATTTTCATCAGGTTAGATGGAACCAACGATCAGTTGTGCTGTCGCGCGGAAGCATCGTTTTAGCTGTTGGTATTCATTGCACAAGTACTCCATGGGTATATCCTGAAATCAATCCGAATAAGAGTTCAGTGAAGTACTGTTTGAAAATTACTAATTTTTGGTGTTTCCAGGTGTCAACATATCAGTTGACATGTTTTGCATTGAAAATTTGCATTGTGGAATCATAGATTTTCACATTTCGGTCCGTTTCACCCAATGTCGGCGCCAGTAGCTATCGCCATCTATGAACAAGTGAACAGAACTTGGAAACAGTTAAGGCCCCGGTTATTTGGTAGACCGACGGGTCTATAGTTCTTTTCTGTGTAGCTAGATCGCGTTGGAGTGCCATCGCCGAACATTCACCAAAGCAGACGTAATATTCAAGCATCGTCAGCCAGTATTGGCTTCCATGGCACGTATATTGCATGTATGATACACATAAATGGCTCGAACAGAATGCCCATAATTGTCACGATTTTCGTCTTGTCAGTAAAAAAATCGAGTCAGCTTCAAATACGTACACTTTGACAACCTTTATTGAATTTTAAAACAAAAAAGGCACAAAAAGTCCAGCGGTTACGTGGTTACGTGGATAAGCTATTTCACAACATTCCGATTCCGACGGCGGTCAATTCAAGCAGTGACAGTAGGACCCACACCACCCCAACTTTCACAGCATGCACCGGAGTATGGTGCGAATGTTGAGCTCTTTGGCAAAATAAGTAAAGTTTAATTGAAAGATTTCCCTTTTATCTTCATTAAGAAAATGTGTGATAAATGAAAAGTGAGTTCACAATCGAGTACCATCAAAGGGAACAAAGGTGACAATTTTCTGTTGACTCATATGTAAACAAAACGTTTTTGCTCCTAACTTTTTTCATGCAGATCGTTTAAACAATATGTACATCCTGGACATTATATAATTCATGCGAAAATTTGCTCTGAGATTGGCCGTTTAGAATTTGAATAAAAGGACCAGGTAAAATGGATGTTCGAATTTGGACATGAAATTATTTCTACTAATGCCTACCATAGACGTCACAGGGGAAACTGCACTGCGGCCTACACGTGTGGGCGCGGCGTAAGTAACCGAACACGCTAGAATACCTTCCCAGGTATTCCTTTCACTTTCAGTGCAACTGAGGGTGTTCACACTTCTGCCGCTCGAATGATGTCGCCACTGGTGTGCACAAAAATAATCGAGATATTTATTGAATCCGACTGGACCCGTTGCATGTCACAAATGAGTGCATTCGGGTTGGCCCACTCCATGTTCAAGCAGGGGAGACTTTTACAAAAATAGGCCTATTTCTATAAATGGTAAGAAAGAAAACACTGAGTTTATGTAAATAAAAACAATTGATCACATTAAATCATAATCTGGAACATTTACCAGTATAATTTGATTACACACAACAGTACTGATAACACTAACCTAGCACAAATTCATTTTTCAAAACTCCAACACTATTGTGATTTGATTCAACATACATGTAGGTATTGGTCTGCATTATGCATGTAAATACTGTAAATATTTCGTGAATCATACAGTTCAGTACATCAAAAATGTCTTGAATTCTTCTCGGGCTTTGTTTCTTATGCTTTATCAAGTTAGGCCCACTTTCGTAAAAGTCTCCCCTGCCTGAACATGGAGTAGGCCAACACAGATGCACTCATGTGTGATATCGAAAAAAGAGGAGCAACGCAGTGTTTTCTTTGAAGGTGATATGCTTAAAGGGGTACACCGTTCGTAATTACTTGTGGTCCAGTTAAATAGAAATCCACTGATACAAAATGCCGTAGTGCAGTTATCATGAATACGAATTTGCTGAAACTTGGTATTTTTAGAATCTTTATATCTATCTACACAAAGGCAATGCAGAAAAGTGTGTTCAGTATGTATTTATGCAATTGAAAGTTTTCAAATTCAATTACAAATTCAAAATTTTTAACGAACGGCGTAGGCCTTTAACAGATCAAATCCTATACTCAAAACGTACCGCCGCAACTTCCGGGCCAACTTCCTTGCTACTACTTGTGTCCGATCGGAGTGTGGATATTCCGCCAGTCATTTTATTTCGCCTGTCATGATCACCAGTCACCAGTCGACAGTCATTTAAAAAATTATACGGTGGCCTATTAGGCATATGGCATTTTCGAAGACTTTTCCAGTTTTTGATAAGCATAGGGAATTAACTTGGTATTTAACGTTGGCCTATAGCTGGCAATTATACTAATCAGATACGACTTATGTGGAGTTACGGGGAGGGGGCATTTGAGTATTGATTGATTGATTAATTGATTTGTTTTATTCCACCTTAACAGATGAGTACAATCAAAATACATGTAATATAGTAAAGTTACAGAGTTACAGATAACAGGGTACAGTAGAATACAAAAGTAACCAGGTAACTAAAGGATATATACAACAAGATATGTACAACACTAACTGGTTGAAATTAATTTCTTATGGATGAGAAAGGGGCCAGGGCTGAAGGGAAGAAGGTATTATACAGATATCATGATGTAAATAACGGTTTTGGAAAAGCCCCGTGGAATGTGAAAAGTGATGTTGCGGACGTGATCATGAAATCCTCCCAATCTTTAACCGACATATCATATAAAATATTGTTTGTCCCCCCCAATAAACCTTCAAAAACCATTTCTTCCTCTTGGTCATAAAATCTTTGAAACAGGCAAAAATCCATAACTGCTATTACATTGTCAAAAAGTTGATCTGTTATTGGAATTACTGGATATCCTCACCTCCAAGACACACAATGCTCGGGATGTACTTCTGTACATCAAAAAAGGCCCACGATAGGAGGCCTACATGTATCTAGCTGGTATTAGAAACACCCATTCCTTTGATTGATGGGTCATCGGAAATCAACTAGGCCTAATCATGTTGAGCATTCACTCTATTAAAGATTGGTTTTCATGGCTTGAAGATCGATTGCATCACGCCAATGAAGTGGAATCCCGTTCTGTAATTCAATGGGCATCGACGACACGACCTTCATTATTAACCCTTAAAAAGCAAAGTATTGGGATGAACACAAATTGTCATTGTCATTGGGAAATGAAGATCCTCCGTACTGAGGACTACATGCATTATCACGAACCGAGCATTGCCACGAACCGAGCAAGGGATGGAGGAAGAAGTTATGGAGCCGCAGCCTGCCCCTAAACGCCGTCGGCACTATTCATTAAATGAAAAGGTCAAACTGCTCACAGATTTTAGACTCCTCCAGGCAAATAATGAAAATGTTTCAGCTTTGCATTTGCAAAAGACAACAACTTATCACGGTATACGTTTTTTGGTTGGTTAAACGATGAGGGGGTCATCCTCCAGCATCAAGAGGACTCAAAGAGAAGAGGAACTGAGCAAGCGTGCTTTGAGAGAGGAATAGGTTAGTGTAATTCCTTACCGATTTTTGCTATAATGTTTCTTCAATTTTGCTTGAGGTGTTGAAACCTTTAGCATTGAAAATTGCGATGCGACACCGCTTAATTCATGCCTTTTGCCTTTTGTATTTTCAGGACTATTTCCGGAGATGGAAAGAAATTTGTACGACTGGTTTATGATGCAACGTGGTCTAGGTATGCCCATCGCAGGACGACAGATATCCCACGAGGCATTACGGTTGTACACAGAGTGGTGGGATGACCTTGGGATGGACCGTCAAGCGGTTATTTTGCGTGAGCACCCGACACTTTCTGATTTCACCGCATCTAACGGATGGCGTTTAGGTTTCCTTAAAAGACACGGCATTACATGCCGACGGAAAACCAAGGATGACAAGCAACTTCCGGAACATGCTGATGAGGTGGTGACCAACTTTAGGAATGCATTCCACAACACAGTTCGAGATACCGCACCATCTTTCATTGCAAACCTAGACGAGACATTCGCTCTTTTCGACGCATTGCCGAATTACACATACGATACAAAAGGCAATCGCCAAGTTAACATAAAGTCATCGCGTGGGAATACACGCCTTGGATGTAGCGTAACCCTTGGCATAACCAGCAACGGAAGGAAGATGCCATGCCACATTACCTTTAAAACACCAACAATTGCTGCAAGGGAAGAGTTAAGAGCTAATCCACCGCCAAATGTCCATATCGCTCACACCGAAACTGGTTGGGTCAGGACTCAAGTCTTGCTGGATCTCATCGAGGAGATTGTAAAACCATTTGTTGGGGCTGACGTACCGTATATCCATCTGTGGGACAGGGCACGCATACACCTGAATGATGATGTCGCCATGCGAGTGGTTGAGATAGGTGGTATCATTGAACTGATACCTCCCAAATGTACTCCGCTTTTACAGCCTCTCGATTTGACTGTCATGGGAAGTTTTAAAAGTAAGCTCCGTTCCAATTGGCGCGCATGGAAGGAGGCGCACACCGTTGATGGACAGTGCCCGCTCATTAGCCACCTTGATGTTGCACGATTGATTGGGGCAGCATGGGATGAAGTTCCCCCGAATGTCGTAATCAGCGGATTTCGCGCCGCCGGTATATTGGGTGATGGCAATGATGAAGATGGCGATGGTAACGGAGGACATGAACTAGAAGCCAACGATGACGAGGAGGGTGATGGGCTTGAATATCTTCCAGTGATGGAGCAAGATCAGTGACATTTGAAATAATAACTAGGATTTTTCTCCATTTTTGGAGGGGGTGTTCCTTTGTCATGTATGCTACTTATACTGTCCAGCGCGCAAACCTAAAGAACAACAATACCAGAGTTATTCTTTCCATTGTGTTGTAATAATAAAATCGGTTATTAAAATTTCTCGTCAAGAATATTCGTCAAGGTTTTTTGAGTGTAGTAGTTTTTGAAACACCCCGTATAATCCTTGGGGCACACGTGTCTCTTCACCACTACAAAGCGAACGCTAAGTGTTACCCTTTATTACTCTGTGGTCGATCCATTTCCTCTCTATTGATCGGGGCTGGTCTACTGGCTATATTCGCATGCAAATCGCGGGTCGGGCCGGTGCTTTAATACGCCCTGCATAAACCCTTCACCCATTGTACCTCTCAATGTACACTGTGCTAAAACCTGGCTGTGTCTTGGAGGTGAGGATATCCAGTAGATTCTCACAGTGTAAAATAACATGCTGAACAATATCGCTACATTTGGTTCCACAGAAATTGCATACAATAATTGAGTTTGACTTAACCATCGATAACAAAACTAAAAAAGCGAACTGAAACTTTAAGTGCCTAAATTTGCGTGCCGATAACCAACATGGGTGAAATCCTTTGGAGTCCTTAATCTCAATAAACCGTGCACATGCATACTATTTTTCAATTTCCACCTTATACATATTAAAGTCATATTCATCAACACTGGTATTCACAATTTTGTTCCATAATTTAGTTTGAGGAAATTCACAATGTTTTATAAATGTGGTCAGGAATTCATAAAGGTTATATCTCTTAAGAGCGTTTACGAAATCGGACATAATTCCACGTGTGCTAATTTTACTTTTTTATCCGGTTATATATACACATAAACGAAACAGGAAAACCTTTTTAAGGTTAGAACCATTTTTCTGGTTGCAGAGACGGCCAAAAAGTAAAAGCTTGAGTTTATCTATATGACTATGAATTGATCCGAGTCCCAGAGATGCATTAACGGCAATAGAGGATGTTCTTTTATAAAGGCCTTGACATGGCGCGAAAAAAGCCTTTGTGTCCTTTCCATGGTTAAATAATCCTTTTTGCTCAGATTTGTTAAGAATTCGCAACCATATAGGGCACACGGAATGATCATACGTCGCCACATCTGTGTACTAACAACAGGATCCAGTCCACCAAAATGTAGTCTCACCGAGTGAAGTTTGAAAACTTTCAATTGCATAAATACATACTGAACATACTTTTCTGCATTGCCTTTGTGTAGACAGATATAAAGATTCTAAAAATACCAAGTTTCAGCAAATTCGTATTCATGAGGAGCCTCATAGCCTAGTGGTTAACACTGCTGGCTACCACGCAATAGGGCCCTGGTTCGATCCCGGGGAGAACCCAGGATTGTATTTCTGGATGAACCGGCGTGGCTTTCAAGGAACTATAATTCCTGGCTCTTCACAACACGTACGAAATACTCGAGGGTCTGTCTATGCCAGGGCAAGTAAAAGATCCCACATAGGTGGACAGTAGCCTATAGTGGACTCCATACCTCCGGCAAAAATCCAATAGGGTTACGACGCCGGTAATGATATGATATATGATAACTGCACTACGGCCTACACGTGTGGACGCGGAGTAAGAACACGCTAGAATGCCTTCCCGGGTATTCCTTTCACTTTCAGTGCAACTGAGTGTGTTCACACTTCTGCCGTTCGATGATGTCGCCACTGGTGTGCACAAAAATAATCGAGATATTTATTTAATCCGACTGGACCCGTTGCATGTCACAAATGCCCACTCCATGTTCAAGCAGGGGAGACTTTTACAAAATAGGCCTATTTCCAAGAAAGAAAGAAAACATTGAGTTTATGTAAATAAAAACAACTAGCATTGTACCCGTGGCGCAGGCAGGTTCAAATGGGCTATACCTTGAATAGATTGAATTGCAATGAAAATATAATGCAATATCAAAGGAGCAATATCGAAGAGACAAATTAAACCAACCATTTGTCCACAGACTCGGACCCTGTGGCGTGCTGTATGCGTGCATATAAAAGTAATCCGAATGAGATGATGAGGCAATGTGAATATACCTCGTTCCTTAGTCAGCAATATGCCCCTTTTTATACGGAGAAGAAGGAGAACCCAGATAGGCCTTCACATGTCGGCCTCCAAAGGGCTCGGACCAATTGCACTATCACGACTAAAACTTTAAAATGCGTGCTCCTCCTACATGTAGCATGATCTCGGGCAAGGCACTTAGTCGACAGGCAAGCTAGATGTTCAGCACCGTGAGCAGCTCCTTGATAAGGCCATGCCAAGTTCAGAGTGCCTCTTCAGATACATCACGTTTTGAAAGCTGTGGTGAGCACATAAACATACCATTGTAACCTTAATTTGAAAATCCCTTCATAATCAAGGGCTAGCTCTGGCTAATACAGTACCAATATACGATAGACCATCAATTTGACCCCAGCTCCTTACTGCGGGAAAACCCAAGTCCAGCAACCAAAAGTATCAAAATACATTTTTGTTTACATTTGAACTGCACACATGCGTTTGTTTACAATTTCTTTCCCGCGAAATCTCGAAGATCAGGTGACCTACAATCGTGGATTGAAAATAATATTAACCTTGGTTCAGCAGGTCAACACGTGTACAGGCTGTTCCAATCATCCCCCTACAGCCAGCCGTTCAACAGGTAGTGTTAGTAACCCCACAGGGAGTGCAGGTGATTCATTAATCCCCTGCATAACTAAACAGCAATGGCTTGGCTTCCGTGAGTGATAAGGAGAATTGACCGTGTCCGATTAAAATTCCCTCATTACTGCTCCGCTGAAGTAAATTTCCGAAAATAAACATGACGTTGCATCAGGATAACATATCACCTGCAAACGTGCAAAATTTCGAGACGAAACACTACCCCCAAATGGCACTTTAGCGAGCCGCCTTATAGTATTATGATACTTTTAACTTTCTGAGAATAAACAAAGTGGAGTCCGCGGTCACCTATGGCATGCCAGAGCGGAATTTATTCAGGACAAATTTTTACATTGGGACTGAATTTTTACGCCAGAATCACGCTACAAATTGCGAAATTGTACAAGAATTTATCTCAGGACAAAGATTTTACAACACCAGGTAAAATATTCCTATCCATGTATTTTTTTTTCCTTAAGAATAATTTATTTCACGTTTTAAAAAAAATGTCAGGACGAAAAATACGGCAGGACTTTTTTCCCTCAGAATTTTTCGACGCCAGGACTCACGTGACTCCTGGCAGAACGCACGTGACCACTTAAACCGATGACGTCATATATCATATTTTTCGCAACTCACGAACTTTTCTGAAGTTTGGCGATTTTGCTATATGCAGCAATGGCGTCCATCTCCATGAATGCGGACGAATTGAACAATTTGTTCAACTGCAGCTCCTTTGATGATCTTTTAAGAGATCTTAGGTGGAATACTTACTTACTTTTAATGATAAAACACCACCAAACTCAGCCAAGCCACTGCATATTGAATAGTACATGTTGCATTGGAATTGGGGTTTCCCCGGTAACCTGGAGCCCAGTGAAAAATCATTGATACCAGGGCGCCGAGTATCAACATGCATGAACATGCAATATCGTTCGTCCACTGTAAATCAACGAGGCGTCCTCGATCCTCCGCTGCGCGGTGGATAGGGTCGAGGTTACCAGGACTAAGCGAATTGGCAAAACACAGAAATGGCAAATGGAAACGCAGCGATGATGCGCGACGTCATCGTTTTCGCGGTCACTTGATTTCTGCCAGGAGTCACGTGATTTCTGCCAGGAGTCACGTGATCGCTAGCAGGAGTCACGTGAATTCTGGGAGAATTTTTCGTTCTGCCCGCAAAACGTCCTGACGAAAAAATTCTGAAGGAAAAAAGTCCTGCCGTATTTTTCGTACTGACAATTTTTTTTTTAAACGTGAAAATAAATTATTCTGAAGGGGAAAAAATACATGGATAGGAATATTTTACCTGGTGTTGTGAAATCCTTGTCCTGAGATAAATTTTTGTACAGTTTGGCAATTTATAGCGTGATTCTGGCGTAAATTTTAGTCCTGATGGAAAAAAATCGGTCCTGAATAAATTCTGCTTTGCCCTGCCAAAGTCCCCAACCCGCCATTCCAGAGGATAACAGACACACTATCAGGAACAAATCCATATGATGGAGATAGGGTAATTTTCAAATTAAAGCCGGGGATAAGCTAACCTCACATAATCGAAATAAAATGACTGGCGGAATATCCACACTCGATTCCACGATATCCACGATCGATTCAACACGATACAACATCATGAGACTTACTTGTGGGAATGTCCATCGATCGGTCTCTTGCCCATTCCAAGGGCTCTGCCTAGCCTCTTCATTTTTTCCGCTATTCCCGGCTTGCGTTTTCGCCTATGATGACCAACAGCGACCTTGAACACCGTATGTATCAGCTGAATCGAATAGAAAATGAAACAAACTAGAAACACCTGGGGATTCCCCAGGGTGATTTCCCCAAGAATTTCCTCGTATTCTGATAGATCGACGAGCCCATCCGTAGCACATCGAGCCTATGTCATGGGCTAGTATTCTGATTGCACATTTAAATGAATATGGCGGAGCCGAAGAGTGTCGCAAGAGCATCGCTTTGTACGGGACAATTATAGATGGCATATTAACCGATGATACTACAGACGCTTCCCAAGACCCGTGTAAAGGACCTGAAGTACCTAAATAAGGTAGGTAAGGAGCCTTAGTTTTCAAGGGCTTGTGGTATTCGACTCGATGACTCGACGACGCGATGACTCGATGACGCGATCCGGTTGGAATCTTTTTAAAGAATATCACTGCTTGGACTGTAATTTATACATAGAATCATAAGTGGAGGAAAATAAAAAAGAACCGATCATTACCAACCCCTTTCCAGCTGTTTTCACCGTATCTAATCCGACCATTTTTCGTTTCCTACAAGTTCGCATTTTTGATAAAACCATGCGCCATGTTGCTATACAAGCCACTGGTATCTTACCGTCAATACAGCTAATACACCTAAATATAGCTGGTTCAGATCAACCTCCTACCCAGGTTCTTTACGAGCAGAAATTCCAATGTTAAAATGACACGCGATTTCCTGGAGACAAGGTTGGCTCTGGATATCCGTTCAGCACGGCAATATTAAATGTCCTATACACCTTTCCAGAAATGGGGCGCTGAGTGTCCGAAATAGTGATGTCATGAGGGGAAACTAGGCCTGTGGTGGAGGGACAAAGGAGATAGTCATGGTTGACCAACACACTTGAATGCCTTTAATGACGGACAAGGGGGAAAAAGTTAGTTCCAATGCAAGCCACCAATTTCGGAAAGCATGTATAGGGGCTGATGTATTGGGGGGGGGGGGGGGGGGCAGATGTCAAGGGACAGAAGAGGGACTGAGTGACTGAGTCTAAAAAACTGTACATATGCGAAATTCCGATTCTTGACAGACTACCACATGACATCTGACATTGGCCACTAGAAGCTTGTTTGTCAATTAAATCTCCGGTCATTTTGCATGCTATGAAACTTCCACGAGTCCTTTAAATATCAAAATCAATCGCGGGGACCAATCTTCAGTGGCCATGGCTGGGGGGGGGGGGGGGGGGGCACATCCTTCCACATACCGTAGCTGGGTATGTGAAGGCCGAGCTAAAACCTCTGCTGTTGCAGCGGTAGCCCGGAGACCAGGATCATGGGATTCCGTATTTTAGCAAAATCCATAGCAACGATCGCGTCATCGAGCCATCGCGTCGTCGAGTCATCGAGTCGAATACCACAAGCCGTTTTCAAGGAGGAAAGCGGAAGTGCGTGACGAGGTGTTTTAATCGCATGAAGAGGAATTGCCTCGCCAGGCGGCGCTCAAAGTAGGGCACCAATCTGGGAATTTCGAATTGTGTACAACTCGTCGGAATTCCCCGGCATCACCCGCGTTTTATAGGCCGGGATTCCCCACTTCTTTTGTTTTTTTTGGCAAGTGGCCACCTGACATGTTATCACCTTCAACTATTCAAACTCACCGCGTAGAGTTAATTAAATAATTGCTTATCTTGCAAGCACTTTTGCAAAGATGCGAATTATAAACTCTTATCGCGTGACTGCGCTTGCACCGGCGGAGCGAGGTGCAAATACTGATAGTTGTGTTTGATAGATGCATCCTTGAATGGGAAATGTATCGATTTTAAAGGCACTCGTAAGGTATTGCAACGTGAAACCACATAACTTTCCTAATTTTCTTTTGTACTTGTAATTGTATCGAGATGACCCCTGACATCCCAAAATGGTGTTGCCCGCCATCGGGTTTGCTGTACGCATGTAGCCCAAATGTAGGGAATGAAGGGACTGGAAAAAATGCACTAGGAAAAATGCACCGCTGGTAAAAAAGTAACTGGAAAACAAGGCACTAGGTTAAAAGGCACTAGGAAAAAAGGGCAGTTGAAAAAATGGCACCAGGAAAACTCTTCCTAGGCAATTGAAACGGCTAAGGGCCATTGTGCTCACCGTATAGATATTTGGTGGTTAGGAATGCATCCTGGTTAAGAAACATGCTACATGTATAGTATTTAGGTCAAACCAAAGTCGGTATGATATGTGATGTATCCTTGCTCGGAGTACCTACCATAAAAATATCATCGAAAACAAGTCACTAATAAGTGAGATATTGCACTTTTTACCTTTTTTAGTTTCGTCCTCCTGCTGGCCAAGTTAAGAATCAGATCGGACCGAAATTCGGTGTCAGAGATTACATGACGTAGGGAATCATGCTTACCAACTTTCAAGTTCATAGAAACGTGCCATAGTTACACTCAAACGGACAATTTACGCCATTTGACCAATGTGACCTTGAAAATTAGGTCAAATCAAAAACCCGTACGATATGTGATGTATCCTTGGTAGGAGAACCTACCGTTAAAAATATCATCGAACGAGTTACTTATAAGAGAGATATCACACTTTTTGGGTTTCCACTTCTGGCCCCCTGGAGGCTAAGTCGAGAATCAGATCGGACCGAAAGTCAGAGTCAGAGGTCACCTATGTGTACGAAGTCTCAAGTGCATAGCCCTAGCGGTTAAGAAACGTACCACTGTTTTTTGAAAGAGGATACAGACAACGACGACGACGGACGACGGACACGACGGTGTTGTATTGACTCCCCTACGGTGAGTCAAAAAGGCACTCGGTTCAAAAATTATTTTGGTGAATTCCTGTGTGTTCTTTTCTGTCAATCTTTTTTCTTCACCATATTCATATTTTTTTCTTCATAAAAATAGTCACCATTGTGGCCTAGTTTATGGGCTAAATATATGCTTCGGTATGAGGACAAGTCCCCTGGACATCCCCCGTAGGATATCTGCCCCCTAGGAGATCTTCCCCCGAGGTCATCTCCCCCAAAACACCACAGGGCGAATTTTCAACTGGAGTGCCTTTTTTGCCTAGGTAGAGCTTTCCTAGTGCATTTTTTACTCAGTTCCTTTTTGCCTGTGCTTTTTTTCCTAGTGCCTTGTTTTCCAGTGCCTTTTTTCCTAGTGCCTTTTCTCCAGTGCCTTTATTACCGGATACCATGTTGCCCAATCAAATCGGCTTGAGGTATCAATTTCTATTCTAAAACATCTCAAATTAAATATCGAATGTGGTTTGAAATGCTTCTACATTTTGCACCAACCCAAGAAGTTTGGGTTGTCTCACCCAAACCTCTGTTGTAAAAACGAGGCTATATGGATTATCTATTATGAAAATGAAATATTCTCACTCGGGTGTTTTCGCATTCAACATCAAAGCCACCGCCCATTCCGAAAGACGCACGTTGGACAGAGCTCTCGGGTCACGCGTTGATCCAAGCTAATTCCACACAACTGGAACTTGAACAATTCTTCGATCAGCTGAACATAGCCATTCCAAATGCTCCGTTTTAATTTATTTATTTATTTATTTATTTCGTACGAAGTACAATAGACAGTGAGTTAATAGGGTGCACGTACATGTATATTTGTGCAATTACAGGCGTTATAATAAGAACATAGTTATTATATACAGTTTAATCAAGTCTCATCTGTACACACTACATTTAGCATCTGCTCCATCTCTGTTTTACTTAGAATAGAATAATCCCAGCGGTCGTGCATTCTCAATAGGTCCCTCATTACTGGTCCGTTAGGCTCCGTTTCCTCAAATGTCTCCTTCTTTACTGGTAGGTTGTCTATAGTACACTGGAACAAGTCGCATATTTTCAGCAGATTTCGTGATGCACTCGTTCCGCCCAGAAGA
Organism: Lineus longissimus; assembly: GCF_910592395.1. Taxonomy (NCBI): domain Eukaryota; kingdom Metazoa; phylum Nemertea; class Pilidiophora; order Heteronemertea; family Lineidae; genus Lineus; species Lineus longissimus. Next base: position 6,665,361 of record NC_088322.1, read on the forward strand.
GTCAATTCGACACTTATTGAAACTCTCTTGCTTTCACTGTTCATACAGCTTTTAAAGAATCTCGCAAATCTCTTAAAAACCTGGATATCGGACTGTTCATCTCTACAAATAGACGGCAGCAGTATACAATGGGTTCTGCAGGGTAACCTGAATAACTTTCGAATGCAATTTCTCCAAGCAGTGTTGAATCTGCTGAAGGATCGGTGAGAATAGTCCCATAGAGCGCTACCGTACAATGTCATAACATATGATTGAAACAGCCTGTACTTTACTTCGAAATCACAGAAACCGAATAATGATAACAGACAGTTTGTTCGTTTGTACATTTCCGCGATGACATCGTTAATGACGTTATCCTTAACGTCAACGCCAACCATGTGTCCTAGGTGTTTTGTGTGGTCTTGGGCAATAATTCTGCCGTTCCATATAATGAATATCTCCTCGTTTGGCTTCTTTATACCGTAGAAAAGCAAAATGCTCTTTGTGGGATTAAACGTGACATAATACTCCACTGAGAAAGTATCGCATATCTTCAAGATTTCCATCAACCCGCTTTTCATTGGAGATAGAATGACAATGTCATCGGCGTAGCCAAAGGCCCCCATAAAGCAAACAACTATTAAGATATAGTGTAAAAGACAACATAGATTTGAAAAGCGATATGTTTCGTCGTTTACTTTTCGCCAGTTTGAGAAGTAGTGATGACACTGATTTGAAAGACTCTGGTTCAACCCAATAGTCAGTAAACAATTATGTTGTATGCATTTGTTATCCGATAAATCATACCGCTTGTGCAGAGTATATTTTTTTGTTAGATTTTTGGTCGTTCTATTATTGTTTTGCACCTCAGGTCAGTTTGTAGTTTGTAGGAAACTTGCCGTGACCTAACTCTTTATTCGAAAGACTCTGATAAGATAAAGTAGTTTACTTTCGGCCTGGCGAATAAAATTCGCACCATTCGCAGTGGGAGGCCGGTCCCAGATTCTAAAAAAAGAACATGAATCTCGGTAGGTATCTCGGGTGCGACTTTTGTAATGCTCGGATATTGTAAATAGTTAAAATGGTCATTGAAAGCACATATCGTGCATTGTACATGTAAAACTCCACACATGTTCTTTTTGTGAATTATGGTGGTTGAAAGCCTTTAATTTCCATCGAAGTAGGCATTTATTACGCTTTTTGAAGGATCTATTTGCTATATTACTATTTGGATCAGGTTGAAAGGTACGCTCATGTGTTCAGGAGTTGTTTGGTAGCAAAAATATCGCAATATAAACAACATCGTTATCGCACTTCCGGTCTCCTTCTTCCTGGCACAATGTTCAAAATACCATCATTATTAACAAGTTGTAAAATGTTTTAAAACGCATTTTTTTTCTGTGGCGTCAATCACGCTAAGTACATGTGTGGGATCCACGGCGCGCACTCCAGATACTTTATAATTCTTCATACTTCGCTGGTTTCAATCTTTACAGTCAATCACACTTACAATGATGAATTAATCTCGACGGTTATTTTCGGTAGCTTTCTTGTTATTTGCCTACAGAAGATTCATCTTGATTTCCAGGAAAAAGAGAAGTTACTGTACATGAAGTGGTAGTAAAACTGGTCCGGATAATACGTTTATAAAAATGGCAGATTTTTCGAAGACGACCGAGGATGAAGCCAGTCCTTCGAACGAACCTGAGGAATCAGTCAAGGCGTCGAACGAGACGGAACTTGCCAGTCTGCAACAGACTCAGGGGAAGAGAGACTACGAGAATGAGATCACCGTCCTGAAATTAAAGCACGATAAAAAACTTGCGAGACTTAGCCAAGATCATAAACGCAAATTCGAAAAACTTGATTCAGAATATATGTCTAAGACCGAAAAACTCGAAAAAGAGCTTGAGAAAGAGAGGAGTGAATACCGACAATTTAGCAACAAGACTTTCGGGGATTTGATGAAATTCGATAAAGATTGGAGCGATAAAGAAAAGAAGCAATCAGAAAGCAATGATACAAACGTGGATGAAATTAAGAAGTTACGTTTTAAGATAGAAGAGAGAAAGGCATCGTCGTTCGAGAGAATCGAAAATTCGGAGAAACGTTTGGAAGCTAAGTTAACTGATGCTCTCGATGGTGACTGCAGACAAATAAATGAATTAACTTCAGCTAAGGACAAACTTAAGAAAGAACTGCAAGATGCACGATATGAAATTCAAATTCTTCAAAGCAAGTTAGAAGAAGCGAAAAACCATATTGAGGAGAAAAAGATCGAAATGAAGGGAAAGAACGATGACTATGTGAAATTACTCGTGGATCGTCACGAGGAGGTTGTGAGCAACCTTAAGATAGAAATGGTACACCTCAAGTCCGCTTATCAGGACGAATGTTCAGCTTTAAAAACAGCCTACGAGACCGAAAAGCAACAATACATCGCTGAATACGACAAATTCAAGAGTGATTTCAAAGAGTCAAGGCAGAGACAGCAGGATGACAGCCTGAAGGAATCGAATGAAGAAATTGGGAAACTGAAGGAGGAAATACGAATTATGGAGCAACGGCACCAGCAGGAGTTGAGTGGGCTGGAGGGGCAAAGGGTTTCAGATGGTAAGAAAATAGTAGAATTGGAAGAAGGCCAACACCAACTGCAATGTAAGCTTGATGATAAAATTCAGGAGAATTCTACTTCCATCACTAAATTGATAGAGAAACACGTAAAATCAGAGAACGAACTCAGAAAAGAGAAAAGGGAACTTGAAAATAAAATCAATGTTTTGGAGAGGGAACTTGACAAAATGAGAAGCTTACAAGGTTACAGTGAATTAGATGACCAAGTTGAATGAGTTGAATCGCATTCTTTGGTGTATTAGAATCCATAGAAACTGAGCTCTCCTATGCCCTCTCAGTGACGAGTGTGTTTTAGACACCATGGCCGAGTTCCGGCGCGAGTAGACTCTTTCACCAGTCTCCTCCATTCACTCATTACAGAGACTGGTTCATGTACTTGACGGCAGTTCACTCGTCATGAACTCGATTTGCGGGCGTAGGCTTCCAGTGCATTCACTGTATGCACTGAAACTGTATGGCTCGCCTCGGGTAAATCAACAAGGCTTCCTCGACCCTCCGCTGCGTGGAGGATAGGGTCGAGGTTACATAGACTAGGCGCGGAGGAGTCGGACCTTATGGCAAGCCGTTCGTCCAATAATTAAGAAAACCTAGTTTTTTTGAAAAAAACATGGTTTTCTTCTTAAAAAACATAGTTTTCTTCAAGAAAACCTAGTTTTTTTCAATGAAACTAAGTTTTTAACAAGAAAACATGGTTTTCTTTAAGAAAACTATGTTTTATTGAAGAAAACCAGGTTTTCTTCCATGAAACTAGGTTTTTTAAAAAATAACTTATTCTTTTTGCATAAAGTGTAGGTTCCATGATTTCTCTTCAAAACCAAGTTTCGAAAAAAGAAAAAAAACTATGTTTTTATCCAGCCATTTGACTAATAATTAAAACAACCATGTTTTTATCATAAAAACCTGGTTTTCTTCCAAAAGAACCTAGTTTCGTTGAAGAAAACAAAGAAAACCATGTTTTTTAACAAGAAAACGTAGTTTCGAAAGAAGAAAACCTGGTTTCGAAACAACCCAGTCTTTTTACCCCGTCCCCTCAGCACGCGCGTGACCTTTGGGGCGAGATTGGCGATCCACCGTAGTTTACCCGGGTTGTGCGGCCTTTGGTACGTAAATGCGTAGCCCGGGTTGCTAACCCGGGTAAGCAAAATCCAACCTCTCCCCTGCCATGCTCAGGCCAAACAGGGACGAAGTAAAAAGACTAGGTTATGAAAAATAACCTGGTCTTTTTCATTAAAACTTGGTTTTGAAAAAGAATTGCATATAACGTAGTTTTCTTCAAGAAAACCATGTTTTCTTCCATGAAACTAGGTTTTCTTCGAAGAAGCATAGGTTGATTTAAAAAGCCAAGTTATCTTGTTAAAAAACCAGGTTTTCTTCCATGAAACTAGGTTTTCTTCGAAGAAGCATAGGTTGATTTAAAAAACCAAGTTATCTTGTTAAAAAACCAGGTTTTTAAAAAGAAAACTAGGTTTTTTAAATCAACCTATGCTTCTTCGAAGAAAACCTAGTTGAAGAAAACTATGTTTTTAAGAAGAAAACCAGGTTTTCTTCAATAAAACTAGGTTTTCTTAATTATTGGACGAACGGCTTGCCATAGGACCTGACTCACGGATTAGTACGAAAGCCCAGTAGGTTCATTCACACTAAAGATTCAACACATAAAACTCGACCTGGCAAGTTTGTATGTTTGATGTTTTCTTACTCGAAAATAACTTATTCATTATCTGAATTAACGGTTCAATATTGAAGAAGAAGGTTGAGTACTCGACTCTTGACCTTTCAGGTTATTATAGGACATTTTAAGGACAGGTCAAGAGTCTAGGGGCCTGTTATAACCAATAAGGTCGAAAAACCAACGCATGATATCGATTTTTTTTAATCAGAAGTATCCAAACCTTTAATGCGCCTGTCCAATAACAATGTCGTCGAAATCAACGAAAAGTATCAAAACTTTGCCAATGCATAATGATAGTTTGTAAGTACTGAAACGAGGGCAAAATAAGCGTTTCAATCCTGAAATGGTAAGTTCACCTGTAGTATTAATTGCAGGATTCGTTTATGTTTATGGCATGTTATGAGTAATGTCATTCACAATAGTCCCATTCAATTTAGTTCATTTCAAACTATGGATTGTTTATGTACTTGTTTATTTTGGCTTCTTTATAACTTGACGCGAGCGAAATTAAATGGCATTATATGAATTATTGCAATTTTCATTTGATACGAAAGCTAAAAACCGGATCTTCAATTTCATGTTTGGACTATGTTTATTTGTTTCGTTTAGTTCGGCTCTTTTCATTTAGGTCGTTTAAACCTTTACCTACTACCATGTACAATCAGTGTGAATTCGTACAGTGTCAGCAAGTCACTGTCCACTATGGTTACCACACAGCTAGCAGACGACAATAACAAATTTGAAAACCCAAGCAGATTCAACAACAAATAACTCGTGTTCTATGAAACACGACGTTGATTTTCTGGTAGATATTTCTTGATGATAACTTGAACACATCAGTTAATAGGTTAATGTATATTGGTGTAGCTCTCCTGTACAAATAGAGAAAGCAGTGTTTTGTAGCCCTGTGCCTACTGTGAATATTATTGCATGTGCTGTATTGTGTATCATGTACACCAGAATAGGAAAGCACTTGGCTCAAAGTGTAAAGTGTAAAATGCAATGTAAGACGCCACACTGTCCGTTATGGTGTCATGACTGTCCGCTATGGTTGCACCTCAGTCATGACAGTCACACTTCATCTAAGCACAATTTGAAATACACCACCGGTGCTATATGAACTGAAGTATCCCCTACAGTACCCCATTCCCACATTTCGCTGTTTTGAACTTCGCCATGAATATCAATACGCCATTAACATCCGAAGAAATTAGGACAACCATGAACAAGCTAAATAGAAAATGAAAAAAAAGTTGCTATCCGTTCAAACAAACCGATGTACTGTGTCAGATGGGCAATTCAAAAACTGGTGAGACCATTCATGTAATGATTGCATGAATTCCGTTCAGGACTATTTCCTCAAGACTATTTAGTACTATGCGTGTTGTATATACTAGTATATCGCTATGTGAAAAGCTATTGCAAGCAAGAAAAAAGGTCGTTTATTGGGGATCTTGAAATAAATGTGAAACAAAGGCAGTATCTTCTGTCCGAATCCCCACACTTACAGTGTCATGCTCGACCTCGGGTCGAGTTAAAATTCCTACCCCTTTTAGTGCCGCGTTCGACCCTGGGTCGAGACAGGGTAATGCCTCAGAAAATAAATTATCCACGGCGAAATTGGAGTCCGTTCTGTTTAGTTTATCTACCAGTGTAAAAACCGATCTTCTGTGTGACCGATCTTCTGATTCCAGGAAACCAGATTGTTTCTACATGAAATTACCCGCAATTTGCAACTGAAAGTCGAGCACGTTCTCAGAAGAGGTCAGGCAAGCGGTATGGGGGTTTTACCTCCCCAAATACCCAAAGCTGAGCAAGATAACATAAATAGGGATGTCCTCAGTGATTACCAGGATAGTGAAAGTGACAACGATGATGCTGACCCAATATATCACTGTTCAATGATTTTTGAAAAATATTTTTTAGAAATCGTCAAAAACCGCACGTTTTCACACATTTTTATTGATATTACCCCAAAACCGGTGAACATATACACATGTAACTGGTACCATCTTATACCCCAAATAATACCCCAGAAACGTTTTCTTCACTGTAACATGATGGAATCAAACGCTACAGCTACAAGGCCTCAAAATGAGGTCCTCTAAAACTGGAAATTTCCTAAAACATGCCTGTCACGAAGAGGGTAGAAAACCTAATGCGAGCCTGACACTATAAGGGACATAGTCATATGCAAAGCTCATAATGCAATACCGCAATGACCGGCTTCTTCAAGCTCTAACGAGGATCGTTAGTACTAAGGCCAGGTATAAATCTTTAAAAACGTAAATGTCAGCACGAGTAGTGCAGGTGAGGTCTCGTTTATACGGTGGCTGGGAAAGGACATCACATTTTTTTTTTTGGCATAATTTTTTTTTTTCAGCGTGAAAATTTTTTTTCAAGAAAAAACTCGATCGATGGACTTATTATCTCGGGCGATCGAGATATTATCTCAGGCGATCGAGATATTATCTCGGGCGATCGAGTTATTTATCTCGGGCGATCGAGATATTATCTCGGGCGATCGAGTTATTTATCTCGAGCGATCCAGTTATTTATCTCGAGCGATCGAGTTACGAAATCGAGGCCATTCAACACTCAAACCGAGACTGCAATTTTAACCACTCAATTTACGTACATTTCACATTTGGGGAAGCAAAATACTTCAGAGCAATGGTACGTATTTGTGTTAGTGTGCCCAGATACCTTTAGAATCTGAGGAATTTCTAAAGGAAAAAAACATACAATTACCACAACAACATTTGGAATACCTCACCATTTCATGGCACTGTCCAGCTCAAGCGGATACGATAAATGCAACTCAGCTGAGCGCCAGGCCTATGAGCCTCTTGTTGGATCCAGTTTTGCCCCTCACGGAGTTTTGATTTTCCATCGACGACCTCCACTAGTTTCTTTTTTATTTCTCTATCTTAAGATGTGAAGTGACCGTCTCGAAATTATGGGACAGAGTTCAAATAACGTTTTAAACCCTCTGCAGTAACACAAGTCACGTACTGTTTTTCAGCAACCTCGACCGCAGGTTGGAAAGTGTGCGAATTTCAAACTTTAGTGGTCTAAAGTTTACCAAGAACGATCTTGGGTAACATTTAGTCTTACCCAGGTTGGTCCTGGGTAAACTTTACGCTTACCTAGGACGACATCTACCGATTCGGCGATAGTAGTACCATCAATAATGGCAGGGAAAAGCCATCCTTAGCCGTAATTGTGTAGGGCTTGTTGCTGATAATGCTGGATGGATACTACTACAAAACAATCAGGGAAAAAAGTTGTGTGATAGAAATTATTTTTTTATTATGCACAATAACTGTACGAACAACATGAGAACAGAATAGCTTACGCGTATCTATTTAATAAAACAGTAATGTTCTGATTACATTTTATCTGTTGTTAAATATTATTAAAACCAGCACTTCCTGACATAATCCGCCATGTTTTAGTGGGACAACACAATGGGCTCCAAAAACGATTGAATGACTAACATGACTAGCATGTATAGCCGGCTCCACTAAGTAAATGTCCATGATATGTCACCTCGCTTTTGGACCGCTGTGCCGGGCCGAAAACTATTTGGCATACCAGTATTACAAAATTTGGTTTCTCTTAATCGAATCTTTGGACCAGCGAGGATTTTAGATTGAAGAAAAACAGTTGCCGGGTTACCCATTAAAATATTTACAATAGTGGTTGTAATGTGCAATGCGCTGGTTTTATGCATGCCGTTCAGCTTTAAGGACCAAGCAAGTTCCCGTCCCACAACATGTACCCTTAACGACGGAGTAGCCATACAGATCATGTCGGACTCAAAAATCGTGTAGAGCACAGAGGGCTTTGGGCTGCGCCGTCTGCGAGAAATACATCTGCAAAGCGCGAAGAACCTAGCACGCGTTAATCAAAAAGTGTATAAATGACAGCTTTGAGTGTTATGTACAGGTTTCTAGCCTCATCTGAATCATTTGGCATCGCAAGACCACGTTCGTTCATAAGTAAGCAGCAAAGATCATACATGTCCTTGTAACATGTAAATTGAGACTTGAAGGAACACTCTCCCCGGCAAAGCTCGATATTCATTTCATCAACATCGCAAAGGCCGTCTTCAGCATCAAACAGCTCTGGCACGAAGTACATCATAAAAGGTCGTCCGTGTTGGAGATTGGTATTGTTGTACTTTCTGATTCTGTGTGCGTTCCAAAGCATGCAGACTTCGTCCAACTCCTCCTGAAAATACAGAAAGCTATGATTGCTAAAACAGAGACCGCCTACTTGAGAAATGTAAAAATAACACGTAAATTACTTTGTCAATATAATATATGTAGATTACTTTGTCTAGTAGTGCGGCCGGATGCCTTTGCCGTATAACCAAAAACACGCCCCGTAAGCGACCCTAGGGCCAAACATAGTGTGAAAATGCAATCTCAAATTCATTCAGTTTGCATGTATGGCCAGTCCTTTTCATTCAATTTATGGTCATTGCCAATTTTTCAGTAACCAACAAAACCTTGCCAAAGTGGGATGGACATTCTGATCCGTCCGATTTTACAGTAATGTTATATATATATAATGTCGTTACCTGTATCAGATTCATGAAGCAAAATCGTACCAACTCCTGGTCTTTCTTGTCGCCACTGAAATGGCCTTGTCCTTCCAATACCTCAAATAAGGCAATCCAATATTCAGCATTTTGCTTTCGCAGTATACCCCAAAATGACTCTATACGCTGATTTGCAGTACTTTTTCCGTACTGAAAATAGCGTTCATCGTTCCCGTTGTTGTTCTCTCGAAGAAACGTTTGCATGTGTTCTATATGTCCATTTTCCGTTCCACGGTCGGCTCGAATGATTTTCGGGCAACCCTTGTGATCTTCAAGTGTCTTGATGAAGTAACCGCCTATGACGGCGGGATCACTGTTCGTCTTGTATGCTTCAAGCCACAAAATGTGCCTTGAAAACCCGTCAACACAGCCATGTATACAGATACCAAATGGCTTTAGTTTATCATAGCCATCAAGGTGCCACACATAATTGGGCCCCTTTACACGATATCTTCTTCTCACAAGTCTCCTACGCCTTCTCAGTTCAACACCCTCTGGGTCAAGATGCTTCAGAATTATTTTGACAGCTTCTTTGCTGACCACTAATCGATTGGTAGTGCATTTCAAGTGCATAAATCTGTAGCCAAGAAGCTGTCCCGATTTAGCTAGCTCTTCGCTCTCGAAGTCGACAACATCATTTAAATCGGAAGATGTCTTCCGCCTGTACAAACGTAGCCGTGAAAGAACTCAACGTAATTGCCGTTCGCTTACATTATAATCGAATCTCTGAGCGAGAACAGAGCACATTTCAGCTTGACAAAGCCCGAGTTGGAACAGACTTTTCACGGTGTCATCCATGTTGAATGGTAAACGGCCTCGATTTCGTAACTCGATCGCCCGAGATAAATAACTCGATCGCCCGAGATAATATCTCGATCGCCTGAGATAATATCTCGATCGCCCGAGATAAATAACTCGATCGCCCGAGATAATATCTCGATCGCCTGAGACAATATCTCGATCGCCCGAGATAATAAGTCCATCGATCGAGTTTTTTCTTGAAAAAAAATTTTCACGCTGAAAAAAAAAATTATGCAAAAAAAAAAAAGTGATGTCCTTTCCCAGCCACCGTACGTTTAAAACAAGGTAGTGGCAAATAGTTTTTTTCCTGGCTGCTAGGTGGACTGTCGGAATGAGCTTTCGGGTTATATTGATGGTCCCCACGTACACAGTTTTGGAACTTGGTCTTGCATGACCTTTTGACCGAAGAAACTCGTAATTATAAGATATCAGATACCTCTATCATCTTATTACCTAAACAATTCCAATCCCACCCTCTATAGGCAGTCTTGAAGCCCGTTAAAGGTACTCGGAGCCTTGTATGTCAAGATGTCTATCAGCAACTCTGAAAAGCTTAACCTGGTCCACTCGGCTCCTTCCTACAGCCTCATAAACTGCTAATAAAATTAGCTGAAAGCGATTTGCCGCCAGGTAAGGACACCACGTCGGGAAATAAGACTGAACATCCCCCCTAAACTGGCTGATCCAGACATTTTGAAGGGGGGGGGGGGCGCAGCTGAACCCTAATGAGAGTCCCGATGGTGTGATCTGAGAATAGAGGTTAGGGGTCCTTCAAATTTGAAAGTAGTCTTGTGCTTCGGGAGAGTCGCCCTAATAAATGTTGCTAACGAAAAGCCTTATGCGTCACCCCCCCCCCCCCCCCCCCCCCACACCACCATCCGCCACTGCCCTCACACATTGCTCCCTACGGTGATTTTGTATTTTGAACAATCGGACCAAAGGACATTATTAACATCATCCTTTTTGGGGTTGGGCATCGGGTCGGTTCAAAACCTGGCACTGGTCCCAATGTGATTTCTGGTCTGCAGTACTACCAAGTTGGAATATGAATCATAGGGATCGTAATCCATGCCTGATCACAGTAGGCCTAGTTCTGACACAAATATTGGCCCAAATATTTACTGGTTGTCCTCTTCCAGTTGAAACAACATGATCTCCAGATCCATGCACACTTCTTTGTAAAATGTCAGGCTATATGCACATGGCATAAGGGATTATCTGCAGCCGGCAGCCACTTCTGCACAGGGGGGGGGGGGGGGGGGGGGGGGCTTGAGAAAGGAATTTGGGTTAAGTTTTAAAAATCAATGCCTTTTACGGACACAATAACCTGCAATCCTCATCAGTTTTCACCAATTCCATTTTATGGGACGTAAAACATATTTTGTTGTATTTTCGGGCAAAAACGCTGCCAGTTCCAGTGCCAGTGCCAGTGCCAGAAGTGCCAGGTCATGAACCGACCCTTGGGCTTCACGTATCGCCACTTTCATGTCCTTGTTTATACCCTTCGTCCGACAATATGATATTGGTATACACAGTTACTTATTGTACAGCTATTACGAGGCTGGCCGATTTCCCGGTAGAGACTAAGCACCGTAATACCTCGATGATACCGTGATACGTCAACCCACTGACTCATCTCGCCAATTACATGTCCCCATTGAGAAACAGGAAAATGAAAGACGGCTTTTTATTGTTCGGGATTTTTGTGTTGTGATTTTCAGTTGGTGAATAGTCTCGTAACTTCCGAGAAAAAAACAAACAAAATTAGAATCAAAAATCCAGCATGGACTTTCCCAGCGTAAAATTTGTTAACGACACTTGACATTTATCATGGAGCTTGATTAAACGATACAAATACAGTGGAACCTCTCTATTAAGGACACCAATGGGACTGACTAGTGCTGTCCTTAATATAGAGGTGTCCAGATTAGAGAGGTCAAATCGAATGGAAACAACCAACTTGGGACCAAAGCTAGTGTCCTTGATAGAGAGGTTGTCCTTAATAGGGAGGTGTCCGCTAAGGGAGGTTCTACTGTATATCAAGAAGAAGAATTGACCAAGAGCTTGAGGGGCGTTCGTGGAGCATTGCACTTTTTATAGTAGGCTATCATTGAAGTGATTTATTCGAAGTATACATCTCAAACTAGGTAAGTACCAAGAGTATAGGAGTAAATGTAAATTTAGTACCACTGGAGAACTAGTCCTTCCTTATTGTTCAATTTAAGGTCCCGTTTTAAGTAATACAGGCCTTACTACTGTATAGGTTTGGTAATGCGGATGAGACAGGGATCCAGTTGTACTATCAAAATATAAGACAAGGCATTTCTAATTATATATAAACAATAGGGTAGGACCAATTCTCCAAGGAGAGTAGATCTACTGACGCCTGACGGTATAAGAGGAGCGTGTTTCCGGGGGATATCTCAAAGCGTACGTACATAGGTTCACGTGCCGGTTGTCACACAATTCCCGTATATATACACTGTAGAATGTATGGCTTACTGATGCGAATGCGTACAGAGAGGGTTACTGCCAGAGCGTACAATGTGAGTGAAGGGATGTAATGTATCTGCCCTGGGGAACTCTTTAGAGAGTCAGTAATTTTCTGTAACAATGTCGGCTGTCCGAGAAAAGCTTTATTTACACTTCGTTTGTTCGGGAAAGGCCACAAGTTAGAAGTCACCTACAACAAGGAAGTTTTAAACATAATCATTTAATAGTACCTCCATGCCTATACAGTCACTGTCATTACTGTAAAATGACTCGAAATTATGAAATAAATAACGAGACAAAGGACGACTTCCCTGCTTATACATGTAAATGAATACATGTTTGTTGTCTGGTCGTTGGCCTTGTTTTCTGCAACGTTGCCGGGTTTTTTTTTAATACAGTGGGAATCCACATGCGTGATAGATGACTGTGTGCTGGGTAACCCAAATGTTCGGAAATTCAGTTGTCGGCGGGAACGATCTAAAAATACACTTACCCAGTAAGAGCAATGTCAGGAAATGTTATTTCCCAGCATTTCAATGCCGAAAGTGCTTCCTCCAATGATACCATAAGCAGAGTAATGGCATCTGGTGATATCATGATATCGACAATGGTTACTGGATGTAGGCCTACAACTGTTTTACCATGAGAGTGACGGATACTCAGTCTGGCTTTAGCCTACTAGATTTAAGGCTGAATATTTAGACGCTAGGAACTGCAACAACTCTTGTTAGTAAACAGATCTTCGGAAGTTTAATACCGTGATATTTCATCATCTCAATACACTAGTATCTCGGACATAGCTCCCGTCACTGGTGTACTGTGAGTCCCTGTAGCAATACTGCGTACACACTTTCAACGAGCTGAACTCTCCCAGATTACCAAACGTAACCCTCAGGCTCCTGTGAGCGACTGACAAAGAACAGCCAGGGACCCCCTTGAATACAAAGTAACGGTAGAAACAAGTTGTCACAAGCAACAATTAGCACATTCCAACCGCATTCCAAAACAACATGTTTACGCGATTGACGTCATCAACATTCCACAAATTCTTAATGTAGAGGTGTCCCCGACGCGGTTGCTGGCACGCTGCGTCACAACAACAATTGCTTTTACATCAAAGTTACTAAATGAGTTACTATGAGCCTAGTTACAAGGCAAAAGGCAACTTTGGCCGCAACAATGACCACGTACAGCCATCTATCTTCAGCCAGCCACAACATTGCCGATGGTTATAGTAACTGTAACCAATCACCAAAGTAATAAGATTCGTGCTGTTTTCCTAGAGGTCATGTCAGGGCGTCCTACCCTACCTCGACAGCTTATCATCCTACCTTAGAAGCAGCCACCTTACCTTGCTCACCTGTTTCATTAGCAAACTATACTTCGTTCATTATCTTTGCCCTCAAAGGGACAATAAATTCTTAGCGCGCCGATTTCTTTCCCGCTATCTATTTGAGTTCACTTTGTCCACAGGGTCATTGAGGGCAGTGTTGTTTTGCCGAGATTTTGGTGCTGAAGCCTTGCAAAGTACGCCTTTTTTTCCCATTTTTCTTTCACGTTAGTAAAAGATGACGAATGTACGCAGTGTATTTTTATGTGTTCAAACAATAACAATTAACGTCATCCGCCACCGAGGGTGATTTGGGCTCTCCCTTCCCCGACTCGGCAAGCAACAAAGAAAAATCGATATCTACAACAAGATCCATGGCTCCATGCAGCGCCTTACTAGTGCATCGGTCCACGTGGAGAAGATCGACGCATGGAGGGCTAACTCGGTTCAAATCGGAGTCAACATCGGAAAAGCATTTATTCAGTCAGATTTTGAATTTTTCCTTGTTTTGTGCAATTTGTTGATGAAAACTAGTTTGGTAGAATAGGAGGTGACTGGGCAGCCGACAGCTAGGTAATAATACCAGCCCTTAATAATACCAGTGGTCCTCTAAATTGCTGGCACCCCACCTCGTGTTGCAAAACTTCATAAATATCTTGGGTACACCCCACCCTTAAAATACCCTACTTTCCTAGGTCACAGACTAGGTGAAATGGCCATTTAGCTATAGCATGTTTCTTAACCAGCATGAATTGTCTATGTGAGCACAGTGGCCCATGGCCTTGTCATTTTCATAGTTATGTGGTGATTGCTTGAGTTGGACAGTATTTTACTTACGGCTCTACAACCCTAACCCATGCCAGAAATCAAAAATCTTAGGTCGACGGTGGGGTTCCATTTCACCTTAGTGATCTATTTCAATTTTAGCTACACTACTGAAAGAGTGATGACACACACGCACGCACATCGAAAATAAGCTTTATCTGCATGCGGTGTCAACAACATTAGGTATTGATATATTGTTTCATGCTTATCTTTATAGGTCTTGACCATCAGAGAAAGTTAAGACCTTGACATGGCAGATCATGCAGAGTCCAATGGAGAAATCTTCGGCAGAAGTGATGATGAGATGGTGAACGATTTTCAGCAGAGTTTGAATGAGTCAGCGGGTGATTCAGAAGGAAGTACGTCGTTCCCCGATCAGGGTGGCAGCTTGGGTATCCAATCAGCCGACAAAGATAGCCACATAAGCGACAGCAGCTCCGATTACACCTATCCTGTGGATGGCGAACGAAATGCAGATGTAGAAGCTTTGGTTACTTACCATGAAAAGTACAAAGGCGAACTGGAGTACGAGAAGGAGCAACACGAAAAAGCAATGGCGCTGAGGGAGAATGAATTTGCAGAAGAACGAATCGGTTGGCGGGAGACACTAGAAAAGGAACACGAGGCTACAGAAGCTCTGGCGGAGGAAAATGCAAGGAAAGATGCAGAGCTGATCGAAGTAAAGAGAGAGTTTGCGAGAGCGAATGAGGAAAACGTGGAGGCAGAGAGAGAACGATGCAACCAAAAGCTATACGAGCAGCAGGAGCAGTTTGACGAGAGACTTCGAGTAGAAATGGAGAAGAAAGACCAAACAAGGGAGCGTCTGATTATTCAGCATGGCAACGAAGTAGATGCTGTGAGAAACCAGTCTTTGGATGAGATTAGGAGTCTGAGAGGCGAGGTCGAACAGCTAAGAAAGAAGGTCCGGGAAGCAGGCGAGAAAACCAATGTAGCAACTGAAGAGAATGTCAGTGCAGTAGCTAAGATAGGCGAGTTGTCTAATGATATGAGAAAGAAGGAAGCAGAACTGACCAGGGTCAAAACTAAGCTGGTTGAGCAAGAGAAGGAGCACGAGGCCTTGTTGAATCAACAGAAGGCAGAGCAAAAAGAACACCGTCACATTGACCGTGAAAACTGTCGGATGAAAATAGAATTGGAGGCTTTGGAACGGAGACTTGAGGATGAAAAGAAGTCGCATACAGTCACAAGGCAAGCACTGGCAAGAAACAGTGACATTTCATCTGATGTGTCAATGAAATGTGTGGTTGATGCACATGCACAACTGATAGAAGACGTGAAGGAAGAAATGCGTGAAAAAGAAGGAAGATACCAACAACGTATTGAGGAGCTGCAGCTGAGCGTTGAGGAGGCAAGGAAAGGTCGCTATGAAGACCTCGAAGAGAAACACGAAATGGATTTAGAGCGCATGGAGGCTGTCTATCGTGATAAAGTTTTGAACTTGGAGCGTCAAAAGGAGGACATGATAACTGTTCACAGGCGCGAATTGGATGCATACCAGAAGAAGCTGGTAGATGCACAAAATGAGAGTTGCAAAGACAAGGATAAGTTGGTCAGAGAGATACGGAACCTACAACAGAGGATAAAGCAGATGAAGACCGAACGCAAGGAAATGCAATGGTCTTTGGAAGCAAAGGCAGCACTGTGTGACCGACAGGAGGGTGCCACAAATGATTTGAAGAAGGAATTGGGACAGGCTAAAGAGGACAAAAAGGCATTAGAGGAAAAGAATGCCGCGGAATCGATTGCAACTGACAAACAACACGAGGAGGCACTGGCATGTAAGGTAAAGGAAATCAGCGACCTTCGGGAAAAACAGAAGCTGAAGTTGATGAATAAGGAGGTGGAATATTCTGCGAAGCAGGAGGAGGCGAAGGCCATCATGGAGAGGCAGGAGGTGACCCACAGAGCTGAAGTTGAGAAGGAGAGGCAAGCACATGCAGCATATCTTCAGGAGGTGAGACGCGATAAGGAGGAGGCTGTGGCACAGACAAAGCTTGATGCCAAGGACAGGGAACAATTGATGATGAGTGAACACGACAAACTGATACAGTACTTGAAGGATGAGATCGCTGACCTCAAGGGGCAATTAGAGAAGGCTAGGGAGAGACTTGACAAGGAGCAGGAGGAGAGGAGGAAGGATATGACAGATGCTAGAGACGCAGAGAGAAGGAATCGCGAAGAATTCGAGGCCAAGAACAAGAAAATTATGGAAGATCATCAAGCTGATATGGAGGCGCAGAAGGCTGGTTACGAGAAAAAGCTAAGGGAGATGGAACTCCAGATTGGCGAGATGAACGAGAACCTGGCGGCAGAAAGGGATAGGCATGCACAGGTGTTGCAGGATGAGAGAAGAAAGGCCGAGAAGGAGAGGTGTGATGCTGTCAATATCCAGACAGAAGCACATGTAAAATCTGAGAATGCTTCCCGTGAAGAGCGTCGGCAGAAGGATGAAAAGATCGACGAACTAAAACGAGAAATATGGAGGCTGAATACCTCAATACCTCCGGAGAAGAAAAAGATGAGGCGGTTAAGTTTGTCCAGTTTGAGCAGAAAGAAACGAAAGGATAGTCATGCGTCGCTGGATGACACACGCGATGGTGCCCATGGAGAGCTCCTTCAGGAATCTTATGAGGGACCTTGTAACAATGAGGCCTAGCACAAAGGTACGATGAAGATTGTGTCAGAATGTCTCATTTTACACGACAGCACTTTTCTAACAATAACACATTCCTTAACAAACCATGGTTGTGTGATTAATTTTCCAACTGCGGAAACAGAAACCAGAAAATGCAATTTGCTTCTGCTTTGACAATTTAGCTCCGATTCAACTTCTAAATGTGTTCTGCTGCAGCGGGAAAATCACACTCATGTGGCTATTATGTGGTATTTCAAATCACTAAATAGGGTGATTGATGGTATGTAGATGCATCATTAAGACACAAACTACACCGCAAGCAGGTAATATTTCATAACCAAGAAATTGCTTGTGCTGAGTATAATTCCTGTGCCTGTGTTAGGTTTTACCAATACCTTGGACCAAATACCGGTACTTAAATTTACAGTTATACTTCCCGCCAAAGAGATATGTATCGTTGTGATAATGACATTTGATTGTACATGTATATGGCTGTGATTTTGTTTCTATGTTTATGGCCCTTGGGTCACCTTTCATGAATTTTATCAAACAAATGTACTTAACACATTGGGCGTTATCCTTTGAGGTGTGCGAATTTCACCACTTACAATGTACTTTAGAGAGAATTTGCTGGTCTCTTGCGTTCGATTTTTTTCATGCACGTAGCTTTCAATTGGAACGAAAATTGTGTCCTCATAATATAATCATTTTTGAGGTTTCTTCAGAAAGGGTGAACTTTCATCAAAAATCCCCGTTTTTCTCACCACCATTGGCCGCCCAGAGCACCCTCCCTCTCTGATCTCAAGCGTATAAAGAAAAATTCCTTTGGTTTCGGACTGGCCCATGCCATCAGATGAAGCTCGTGTATTTAACATTGTTTTAAAGAGATAATGGCGAGTCGATGATACCCCGTTTTGGACATCGTTGGGCAACCACGGTTCTTTTACAATAAAAAGGTACACAGTAATTTTAGCCATGCTCATTTTTGTGAATTAAGTCAAATAAATAAGAAGCTTCTCTTGGAACAAATTTAAAGACTTCATGTCCTTGTTATAATTATTTTTGAGGTTTTCTTCAAAAAGGGTGAACCTGGTCTCACCAACAGGGTGTTATCCAACTACAGCCACCGTTGTTATTCAACTATGCTCGGGTAATTGTCTTTGAAGTATGTTGTTCTTCCTCTGGTTCATCAGTAAACTATTTTTCTGAACGTGTTCGATGCTTTTCCAATTTTGTTTCGGTTCTTATATGCAGATAGTAGAAAAACGCATTATTCATCATTTTCAATATGCGCAAGTCCTGGCACTAAAGACTTTTCCCGCCACTTGAGTGCATGCCGAGATCCGAGTTCACGTCACCCGGCTATCAAGACGAAACGTTATTTCCATTTATCGTCGCAGTTGCGGGTAATTAAGTTGACTTATGACGTAAAACCATTTTTACACCGAGGGGTTTTCCAGTTTTTCGTCATGGCGGCAACCTCGTTTACCCAGGGGTCATTGCACTGACCCTGGTATCATGCTGAGCTAAAAGATATTTGATTGGTCATCGAATAACGTTTGACATGCAAATAAGATGTAAATGATGTTTTGAAACTTAGCATATTCATGGCATATTGAATCGGCGAAAAGAGCGACTTATCAGTCTACATAACCATTATCAAATATGACATTTCTAAAGCGCCCAAATTTGGTGAAAAATTTCACCAACTCTCAGGCGCCTTTGAAATACACTCGAAAAAGGTGTGCCTTTAGCATTGTTCTAAAAGCTGCCTTTGACTCCGCAAGTCTAATGTGTGTAGCCAGCCCATTCCATAGGAGTGGCGCCGCCTTGTAGAAGGATCTGTCACCAAAACGCATGCACTTGGTGCGTGGCTCCTGTAGAAGGAAAGCGGCATCAGCCCTGAGGGAATAGGCTGACCCACGTCGGCGTTGTACCATATCAGTCAGGTAAGCCAGGCCGCTCCATGGACTGCCTTGTAGGTGAGCAAGAGTATCTTAAACTCAACCCTTGCCTTGACAGGCAGCCAATGGAGCCGCATTAGAACCGGACTGATACGTTCAAACTTGGGAATCAAGCATGTAACCCTGGCTGCAGCATTTAAAACATGCTGCAACCTGCCATACTGCTGTTCCGTGATGCCGTAGAGGAGAGCATTGCAGTAGTCCAGGTGAGATGTAACAAACGCATGCACCAGGGCTTTGGTGGTGCCGACAGTCAGAAACCCGCGAATCTGACGAATCTTGTAGAGGCCAAAGAAAGCTCTAGAGCAGACTTTACTGACATGAATTTCCATCGACATGTGTTCGTCAAAAAAGACACCCAGATTTCTGACTGACGTACTGGTGCTGACTGTCGAGTTCCCCACCCTGACTCCGTCAATGCTCACCTTCCCAAGCTGCTGCCTGGAGCCAATCAACATGCATTCTGTCTTAGTGTCATTTATGCAGAGATGATTGTCAATAAACCATGTGCGCGCATCGCGTATGCACCGAACCACTGTCTCCACAGCCCCCTGCACATTTCGACTGTGACTGGTCTGAATGACATGTACAGCTGGTTATCGTCAGAGTAACCATGAAATCCAGGGGTATGTAGAGCCAACAGATGGTACAGACGGGACAGGTAAAACAGAAAAAGGACTGGGCCCAGACAGCTTCCCTGTGGGACACCACAGTTCAGATTGAAGCGCTTTGAATGGCAGTCGCCCAGGACAATTTGTTGGATTCTTCCTACAAGGTAGGACTCCAACCACTTTAGAACTGTTCCAGAGATACCGAAATCCTCTTTCATTATGCTTAGAAGATTTGTCACATTGACAGTGTCAAATGCCGCACTTAAGTCTAGTAGGACTAACAGGCACACTTTTTGTTTGTCCATTTTCATTAAGATATCACTCTGGACCTTTACCAATGCAGTCTCTGTAGAGAAGTTCTGACGGCAAGCTGATTGAAACTTGGGGAGCGGGGCAAAGGAGTCACTGTGCCCCAGAAGCTGCTTCACGACTACTCTCTCAACTACTTTTGAAATGAAAGGCAAATTGCTAACAGGTCTAAAATTAGCAAAGGTGAGGTCAAGCCCAGCCTTTTTCAGCAATGGTTTGACGGTAGCACATTTCCAACTATCTGGAACATGTCCTGTCTGAAGAGACTGATTGACAATTTCAACGATGGTAGGAAGTAGTGAGTCAAGACACTGCTTCAGAAGGGACGTAGGTATTGGATCGAGTTCACATGATGCACTAGAGGCCTTTAGGATGATGTCGCTGACCTCTACTTCAGACACTGGGTCGAAGCAAGAGAAAGTTTTCCCTGGTGCCGGGCTTGTGACAGAAGGACAGTTGACCTCGACTGCTGCGATCTTTTCCTGAATCAATTTCACCTTCCTCACGAAGAACTCTCCAAAGTTGTTGGCGAGCACAGTCTTGTCGTCATGTGGGGGAAGTGTGTCAACCTGCTTCTCTTGACAGAGCGTGTGTACTAAACGAAATAACTTCCTTGAGTCGCCCTCACATCCCTGAACTCGCTTGGTGTAATAGTCTCGGCGCGCCTTATTGAGGTTTACAGAATATAAGTTGCGGGCCCTCCGGTAGGCTCTCCCACAGGCTGGTGAAAGGTGTCGCTTCCTCTCCGCCCTTCGCCTGGCTTGTTTCAGCTGACGCAGCTCCCCGATGTACCATGGCGTGGATGGACGAACAGGAATCTCCCTGGTTATCAAAGGGGCATGCTTGTCCAGGATGCCGACTAAGGTTTTGTCGAAAACCCGCACTTGATTATCAAGGTCAGCTTTCGATGGGCCACAGGTGTCTGATGATCTGATATCCGCCTTGAAATCCTCAACATCAATTTGGGTAATCTTGCGGAAAGACACCGTTTGCTTTGGTGACCTGGGTTTCGGTGTATTCAACTTACAGTCAATGAAAGAGTGGTCTGACAGCAAGAGGCTGGCCCTGAATGTGCCACTGACTAGACTTTCACATCTTCTAGACAGAATGAGGTCCAGGGTGTTTCCCGAGATGTGAGTCGGTCCTAAGACATGTTGGTCGAGACCAAAAGTGTCTAACAGCTCCAGGAAACGCTTTTCATTAGTGTCAGAATCATCATTCACGTGAAAGTTAAAGTCTCCACACACCACCAACTGTTCAGGGGTGGTAACTACTCCCTCCAGGTATTCTCCAAATTCATCGAGAAAGACACTAACGGGCACCGGAGACGGTTCAGGGTGGTAGATGATCACTACCAGAATTTGTTGTGTCGATGATGGTAATTCGATAGTACATTCTGAGAATTCGAAAGAGTCCTTCAAAGAGTTTTCTTTGAGAACAGCTTTGATGGATGTTCGGTACATGAGGCCGGTTCCTCCTCCTTGCCTATCTCCCGGTCAGGGCACGTTCCTGAACTTGCATCCATCAGGTGACAAAGCTCGCATGCTCACTGAGTCCCTGTCCTTAAGCCATGTTTCAGTAATACAGCAAAGGTCAGCACGCTTGTCAATAATGTGGTCAACAATGTCAGCAGTTTTTTTCCTTACTGACCGAGCGTTTACCACACACAGATTTAGACTATGTCTTTTTCGTCCTGCTCGTTTGCCCCTTGGCCTTTGCTTTGTACACAAATTTGGGAAAATGATCCTCCTGATTTTCCCAGAAACAGCCTGAGCACACGTCAGATTTCGACCAGAGTCATGCATGGCTAAGGACTTCAACTGCTCCTTACTGTATGTGAAAGCCTGCATGGTTGAGTGTTCAGACGGCTTCTACAAGAAAACTGCGTCATTTAGTCGGCCCATGCGGTCGGCACCCGGAGCAAAATAGAACTGAAGAAGCACGACGTGTTACAAATGCCAATCGCGCGAGCAATGTGAAAATATTACATGTATTTCAAAATCCCTTTTGATAATTCATTGATGCCTTTCTCTGATGATTTTCGCCAGTGTTGGAAGTCAGTATTGGGTATGGGCTATCTGCTTCAGGTATTTTGGCAGCCCCTCAAACACTGTTATCTTAGCCTGAGGCCAAGTTTGTTCCGTTGGGCTTCGCTACCGCTATGCCATTGCTAAGACAGCGGAACCGCAAGGGCTCCCCGTGGGGTTTCGCCAAAGGGCTTCTGCTAAAGCTAAGTTCATGCACACTGAACTAACTCTGGCTTTGAATAACTGTGCCAAGGCGGTCAAGTTGTGTGCCTCTGCTTTTTTCCGTATCCCAAGGTATGCTACCAGAGAGCTACAATGCTCTAATGGACGCAATATATAAAAGAGATATCACAGGATGAAAAGACTGCTTTTATTTACATTTGAGTACATAAACTGGGAAGACCGCCAAACATGTATGCATAAAATATCACAGGAATGTACATCACAAACTTGAAGTCAGTTTTGAACGGAAAAAGTGCATTTTTCGACATATTTTCTATTAAGAATTGGATTGAGAACTTGATGAAAAAGTATTTATGTTTTTCTTCTGACAGCAAAACACAAGGAAAATTCATTATCAGTTCACACAATTCACTCCAGACACTGTCTCATATTTAAAAGTCGCCAAAAGATCCCGGCACAGAGTCTGTCCTTTTTGTCGATGTGCGGCCAGAACTCTTGCTCGTCGTTGCTTTTTCCGTCGTTGGCCCAGCATTCCCCTTCTTCAGTCTCGGGATGGAGATGCTCTGGATGCGGGTTGTCCTCTTTGGTTGGCCTTGAGCCTGGGGGGTCGGGGTCGACCAGTCGGCGTCACGACCTGTCTGCATCTCCTGAAGGACAAGAGGACAGAGGATAAGCGGTGAAAACCACCGAGTTACATCAATCCTTACCACATCTTATCCCACGGTGGAATTTTGCCGGAGATTTGCCAGTGCACTACAGATCACACTTTTACCCCCAGTCTCGGATCTTCTGCCAGCTCGGGCTGAGACACCCAGTTTCACTTTGTCCATACGTTGTGTTTTATGGCTCCAGTAGTTCAGCAAACCATACATGCACAAAATGTAAGTTTTTTAAAGGAAAGCAATGGCAATTAAAATCTGCCGTGAATATTTTTCAGGTTACAATAGTTTACGAGTAAGTTATTTGCCTTAGATGAGAGTAATTTCAATAGTCAGAGATACTTTACCTTCCAGATATTTGAGAGTTTCTTGCCCTGCGCCTTGTCCCTGTTCTTTGCAGCCACTGTCTTCCTCTTGAAGTAGACAGGAGTTGGGGCCTCTTCTGCAAAACAACAACATGGAATTATATAATTCAATAATATCCCCTAGGTGGCACTGTGAGCATTTAAAACCAACAAGCTAAGTGCTTAGCCTAAGAATAAGAACATGTATGTATACCGAATGTACACGGTTTAACCGTGTACTGAGCCCCGACAGACCGGACAGGTTTCTCACAGACTCGTTGATGACATTTTTCATTTTTCAGAATCCACCTACATTTTCTGTGTCTTCTCAATACAAAGCGCCCTGCCAACAGATGTGTTAAAGGGGGACTATAGGAAGGAGGTAGAGGGACAAATAGAAAGTCTTTAGTCAACTAGTGTGTGAAGTTAGTGGCATGGTTGTGTTTGATTCCGTGATGGTTATATTCCTCATACAAGTGTGAATAATTTCAAATTCGAAGTTTTGTGAGATAGAAGAGACCCCTATCGGCAACTTTGGACTTGTGCCTATAGTCTCCCTTCAGTAATAAGAATCGTTTCCCACCTGTTTCAATCTCGTCTGTATCAATCTCTGTCGTCCTGACTCGGCTGGCCGGTGGAGGTTCAGGGGTCTTGACGTCAAAGTCCACACTCTCGGGACGGCGTATACCTTCAGCGGTGCTCGGAGGGGAGGCGTCGTCCGTGGCTTTCTCTGCCTTGGACTCCTTGGTTGTCCAGACAGGATCCTGGAGTAAAGGGAGCATTTCGATAAAAGGACCAACCGAGTAATTAAGGGTATCATAACAAAGTTGTTGGCTGCCCAGACACCTTCGACGCTACAGTCGTTGTTTTCATCACCAAAGTCTACACCGGGCACACTATCAAGGACGGCACTCCGATCCATGGCCGACGGGAAGAAACCCCGTACCATACGTCAGCAGAAAAAAAAAGAAACAGTTTGGTCTAACCTTGGGAACATTTACAGACCAGGCTGCCAACCAGGAGAGTGGAAACTGACGATTGGAGCCCTTTCTGCCTCCAAGGCACGAAGACGACTGTCCAAGTGAGTAAACTTTAAAAGCATCAGACCTTGACATAAGTGTGCATGACAGAAGGGTTTTTCTTTAACGAACAGCCTAATATGAAATTCTCCGGCAAGTGTGACATGACATTGTTTAACATTCTGCGCATGATTAATGCTTTTGTTTGAGACTACAATGTTTGTTGTCATTGACACAGTACAACGCCACCCAAAGATTTCTCTTTTGTGAGAAATGTTATAAAAAAACTCGCTAGCAAATCATGGTTAGTGAGCTTTATCCGTTGTTTTTTTATCGTGTTGGGCTTTTTGACACACGGTGTCAAGAAATCGACATGTCATAGATTGGGTTCAGCAAAAACTGAGAGAAAGGGTATTCGGCTGAATCTATGCGTGGTGAGATCTATACATGCTTCCCGAAATTGGTGGCTTTCATTGGAACTAACTTTTTCCCCTTGTCCGTCATTAAAGGCATTCAAGTGTGTTGGTCAACCATGACTAGGGAGGTTAAGATCGGCCCCTACTCCGAGAACGAGAACGAGGTGATTCCCTTTTTGTCCCTCCACCATAAGGCCTAGTTTCCCCTTATGACATCACTATTTCGGACACTCAGTGCCCCATTTCTGGAAAGGTGTATAGTCAAACTTGTTACCGAGTCGAATCCTTGTCCCTTCTTGGCCATCACACCACTCCTCTTCTGTCTGGTGTTGATGTTGTAGTAGGCCTTGTTGGGGTTCCCGATTGGCATCAGGTCACCGAGAACACCACTGGAATACAATAATAAAACAGAACATGGTTATTTTCAAGGAGAAAGCAAACAATGGCATTAATAAATCATAGCCTACTCGAGTTTACAACTGAAGGGCAGACAAATTTCTGTTTTCTTCTTTTTAGCTAATTGAGGAGAAAGACAATCTTGAAATATATTAAATTCAGGACCTGAACGTTATCTTTTCAAATTTAATTTCTAACAACTAGCGTAGACGTTTAGCTGTAGACTACAAACAGAACCGACTGACAATCATCTTGCTACAGAAGGGAGTTTGGCCTCTAACTGAGGCATCGTACAGAGGGTATGAAGTATTGAAAAATTGGATAATTGCACGTACGTACCAAATGAACCAACAAACCAACTCACCCAAGCTTGCTTCTCTTGTGCCACACAATAAAAGCTATCAAGGTGGCGACCAAGACAAACGCGATGGCGATTATCCCAACAGTCATTGGCGTCAATCCTGTATCGCAAATCAACCAATCAGTCGGACAGCCGCATTCATAACCATTGAATTTGTCGAAGCATGCGTAGGGGTAGATGCAGGGTGCGCTGTTGCACTCATCGTAATCCGTGTCGCATGTATCGCCGGTCCAACCTGGGAGGCAGTTGCAGCTGTATTCGTTCAGGAAACCAATGGTTGCACGCTTGGTGGCCGTGCAGTCGACGTCGTCTGTTTGGCCTTGAATTGGAATTTTTCTTACAGTAAGTGGATACGAACTGATGTAACCTGCTCAATCTGCACTACACTGATAGAGCATTTTCTGACCTGCACCCATTTACATACCTGGGTGGAGTAAGGCTAAACATACATGCCCAGCTGAGAGTGACACTGATAGTGGGGATTAAACCTGTGACTGCTAGTCAGAGACCTAAGCCACTACACCTCTGTGGCTCTTTGGCAACATTGGTCATCACTGCCACTTTTGATAAAATCAAATCGATTGACAATTATTGCACGCTGCAGTGATGACAGATGCGTCACCACACCATTTATGACTCCTGTACACTGGTAATTTTTGTTACATGTGACACTGTCTGCAATAAAAGTTGCTTTTTGCAATGCCCCTCAGTTGAGCGATGCTTACCCACACATGTACTGTTGGATGTACACGGATTCTCCAGCACTGCTACAGTCACCTTAAAAACATCGGAGTATTTCCCACCCGAATCCTCAATGATAATGCTAAACCCATCCAGGCCGTAGAATTGACTGTCCGGAGTATAAACCAATGTGGTGAGTTTCCAAGAGTAGGCCGATGTAGCGTGATCGAGAGTGACGTCACATGGTAAGGCTTCGGCCTGGAAAGAATATGAGTGATTGAAATTTAAGAGGGACTGTCGGTAGGGGCTCGTGGTTTGGACTGGGTGTGGTTTATCTAATACACTATCAGACGTTCCTCATTGTTATTCAGTTGGCTATGCCATTGGGGCAGCGGGGCTACAAAATGTCTTTCGAGCAGTGGTAGCGCAGTGGAAGAGAGTCGGCTTTATGATCAGGAGGTCATGGGTTTGACTCCCGGCCGAGTCACTGCTTTAGTTTCACTACTGGTCGAGTT
Organism: Lineus longissimus; assembly: GCF_910592395.1. Lineage (NCBI taxonomy): Eukaryota > Metazoa > Nemertea > Pilidiophora > Heteronemertea > Lineidae > Lineus > Lineus longissimus. The sequence goes on from NC_088322.1 coordinate 6,691,845, forward strand.
CAAGTTCTGGTTGCTCCTTGAAACCCGAGATTGATTTCTGTAGAGACCGGGGTAATTGATATCCCAAAAGCGCTTTGATCAGGCGAACATGGAAAAGCGCTAAGAACTCAATATTATTAATATTAATTTTATCATGCGACAGCGTCATTCACAGCAATGCCGCAACACCATGCCTCATGCATGAGAGCAACATCATGACCATGTCAGACCGAAATATTGGTCCATCATAGTCAAGTGGTTACCTTGGAGAAAAACATTCATCGTACAAGAGTTAAAAGTGCCGATGTGGTAGAGGTGTTGTAGCGATGTGTCTGCAAATAACATTTTAAACAAATCTCATTTCGATTTGTACTCAATACTTACAATTTCATTCCCATCACAAGCGCTTGGCAGATTGGGCGTGTTGGTTGATCCGGCCGTGAGGAGGACGGAGCCGTGCGAGGGAGATAAGATGCTGATGCTCAGCGTGTCGTTTGAGTCCGCGTCGTATGCACCAACCTTTCCAATCCAGGGCGTGTAGGCAACATTCTCAGGCGTATTCTGTTCTACGTTGATCTGAAAATGACAATGAATGGTTTTCACATGCCGGTATTTCAAACGTTATTTTACAGACTGTTAAAGGCGATTTTTGACAGGAGCTAGAGGATCGGTAGTCTTTGAGTGACAGTGTGCACAGTTAGGGGACTGGGTTGTTTTTGATTCAGTATCAATGATATTCCTTATACAAGGGGAATAGTTTCAATGAACTATGAGATAGAAGAGACCTCTATCGGCAACGTTGTGTAACTTAATCTGACCTACCAGGCCCCTGCCTATAGTCTCCCATAAAGACAATTGGAAGAAGACAAAACCAGCTTTAAAAGGGAATCTGCATTTTTTACCGGCAGCACTGTAGGTCGTTTTTACCTGGAAGAAACCCTAGGCTAAATGAGGTGTACTTTTAAAAAACTTTTAGCAAAGGGGCCACATTTCCTTATAATGAATAACACGTACAGTTATCGTCTTATAACTTGCAGACGTCGGGAACAAATCATGTCCAAAATGTGCCACAAACATCTGCGGATTGTCTTTTGTCGACGTGACCAGGATCGTGAGATTGGCATACGTGTACAGCGCGGTGACATCATCCGTTCTGTCCTCGTACACCTCGATGGCGACCATATCCATGCCGTAACAGTCGAGACAGGGACGGTACGTAAAGAAACCGGTGCTGGATAATGTCGCGGTACCGGTGGAGGTCCACGCTTGGGTTGAGTCAAGGGACCACAGCAGGCTGTCGCCATCAGGGTCCACGGCACTAAGCTGGTACGAGAGTGTTCCTGTGGTATATAATCAGAAAGTTATCAATTGTAGGCATTATTTGTTAACATGAGGAAACATTTAAGAAAAGGCCTCACTTTGTGAACTTTTTTGCACTTGATCGGGAGTGCCCTACCAGGTAGCGATAAGCTCTCGTGATGACAAACTACTCCCAGTCAGTCCGATGCTTGAATGTTTGAGGTTTTGGGGTAAAATGTTACGATGATTTGTATGTTCTCATTACAAACTGTGAGATGAGAAACACGTTTTCATATTTCATGATCTACCTGGCCTGAGCCAAGTTCTAAAGAAATATACTAACCAGCATCCTCCTGTAGGTTGATATTCATGATGGCTGTCACATTTGGGGCATTATTCGGCACCTCCCTCAAGATAGTGGCGACGACAAATTGGGTCTCCTCTGCAAAATACTCTTCTGAGCTCAGTGACCTCCTCCGCCTACGTCTGCGTCTCCTCCGACGAGATGCAGCAGATACCGTCGAGTTACTGGTCCTTGTGCGGCATAGCTGAACGTGAAAGGAAATGTTTCTTTTGAGAAATTTGCTTTGGACAGAGTACACTGAATCTTTTTTTTGTCTCCTTCTACGGTTGAGGCAACATAAGTTATAAGTGACTTGCTTAAGGTACCAAGTAAAGATTCTGAGTTGGTTGTCAAATTACAGTGTTTGGATCAAGCTAGCCCCATGTCCTATGAGGTCAAGAAAACTGGTTTTGAGCACACACAGTTTTAACAGTTTCAACTCCTCTTTGTATTCATTAATAATTTGGGCATACCACTCATTTTCGAGATTCGAAGGAAAAAATCACTTATTAAGTGTCAATAGACAGCATTTAAATTTAAAGTTGTTATAAAGAGCAGTGCAGCCCTTTCAGGACAGGATTGGGGCCTTGGTCTCAAGCTCTTTTTGATTAAAGACATGATTTGTTCTTTAAGGCATAGTGTTTTCCTCAAGTAAAATGATTGACGTTAAAATACAAACTTGGTCGCAGCAAGGGTGGATAAAGACCATACAAACTTGGTCGAAGCAAGGGTGGATAAAGACCATACAAACTTGGTCTAAGCAAGGGTGGATAAAGACCATACAAATTTGGTCGAAGCAAGGGTGGATAAAGACCATACAAACTTGGTCGAAGCAAGGGTGTATAAAGACCATACAAACTTGGTCGAAGCAAGGGTGGATAAAGACCATACAAACTTGGTCGAAGCAAGGGTGTATAAAGACCATACAAACTTGGTCGAAGCAAGTGTGGATAAAGACCATACAAACTTGGTCGAAGCAAGTGTGGATAAAGACCATACAAACTTGGTCGAACCAAAGTCGGCAAAGGGGATTTCGCACAATCAGTGCCTTAGCTTACTCGGGTCGTAGAGAAGTACTCACTTTGGTAGTAAACTGCATGTTTGCTTCATCTAATATATGTCTATCATCTACACTGTCACTGCATGTCTCATTTGACACCATCCAGGCATTGGAATCTGCAAGAAAATGAACGTTACAACATGCCACTGATCCTTTCGACTAGCTTCACCCAACGTTTCTCAACTTCGATGATGGTTGCATACGTACTGACCAGACAAGCAAATTACGATATCATTTTTTTCAGTTCTTCCATTCAAAAAATACTTTTTCTGTTCGCAATTTGCGGTTATTTGAAAATCGACAATAATGAATTATTGGAAAAATTTGGCAGTTGAGAGTATTTATTCCCCACTTCAAAGCAAGCAATGTATCTTATAAAAGTATGTAACTGCTATTCTATGTAATTTGATCAGATGAGTTGTATTTAATCATGCTTTTGCGAGAGGGTGTGACTTCCAAGAATTGGCCTTACCTGGATCCCAATGAATCAACATGGGCATCACCTGATCACTGATCTCGCTGGCCTCGTATGACACAGTGACCTCCATGGCATCTGGGAGCGCCGTGTGGGCCAGGGGTGCCAAGTAGAAACTGTCTGATGGCATCGATGTGATTCTATACAACAGAAACAGAGATGGCTAACTTACTGATATCACTAGCCTCGTACAATCCAGTCACCTCCAGCGCAATATAGACACAAGCTTGTGTACCATACATTAGCCATTAGCATAGAAAGCTCATCTTTTCTACGAACACCGACCGAGGCAATATGTTTCGGAGGTTATGGAGTTTCAAACCAAACCTTGCTTACCGATTCTGCAGCAGCCTTGTTGTCATATCCGTCGTGGTCTGGGGGTCCACGACGAATGGTGAAAAGTCGACTGAGCCGCCAGATTCGAAACTACAAGTGAGATCTGCGGAGCTGAGGGCACCGAGGATGATCGACTGGCCCGATGACATTCCTGGGAATAAAAGATTCAGTCACATAGACTTTATTCTCAATCAGATGATTCCACGACGGCTGCCAAGACAAACTCTTGAAAATGCTGATTGGAGCAAAATTAGATCCATTCTCTATTTGCACAATCGCATGTGAATTAAAGGGATACGCCGTTTGTAATTACTTGTGGTCAAGTCAAATAGGACTCAACGAATACACAATGCCGTAGTGCAGTTATTGTGAATACAAATTTGTTTAAACTTGGTGTTTATAGTATTTATATATCAGTCTACAATGCCGTAGTGCAGTTATTGTGAATACAAATTTGTTTAAACTTGGTGTTTATAGTATTTATATATCAGTCTACACAACGACAATGCTGAAATTTATATTCAGTTTCAATTGAAGGAAGGGTCTCAATTGTCAATTCACCTACCTGATGGTGTTACGATGGAAACATCCCTCGACGAGGAACGTTTCTTCCTCTTTTTTTCATCAGACAGCGAGGCAGTGATGGCTTCTCCATTGGTCGACGACTCCAACTGCGCGCCATCATCTGTCACGGTCACTGTACTGACAAACTTATAAATGCAGACCTCCGCCTCATTACATATGCGCATTGTCGTGAACAGCGTGCGCCCTGGCTCCATTGCGAAACCGCTATTTCCGGCTGCTGCAACCTCAGTCAGATTTGTATCAGCGTTGGGAACGACATATGACGACAAGTCGGCAATCGCCGCACCATCCAGATAGAGGGAGCCACTTTTTATCTCCACCACCCCAGAGGCGTTGTAGCCGACCCAGGTGCATGGGAAGACATCGTCTAGAGTCTCGTTGGAGGATCCAAGACAGTATTCTGAAAGTGTACAGCTAATGATGTTGATTTTATCGATGCGAAAATGTGTGTTTTGTATTTGTGTCATATAAGCACTAGTGTTCTTGTTCTTAGTGAAGAGGAAAGAACAGTAATTTATTTCGTCATCCTTTTAAGGGTGGTGTGCAATGCCAATAGGCGCTTACGTGCTGATTGACTCCTTATCGAGGCATTGTCAGTCTGACACAGGACCAGACACTCGTTTGTGACCTTTGGTAAATCACATCATTTCGATCGCCGTATCCTTTGAATAAGGGGCAACATTGAAATGAGAAGGAAGATGGTGCCTTAAAAGGAACACCCTCCTAGACATGGACAGAAGAGAGACAGCGTGTATCTTTCATCTGAGGACAGGTCAGTGTAGACCTTAAGGCCACTTCAAGAGGATGAACATGGCCAATTCCGGAAGGTGCAAGTGCAACGTTTTAAATCAGACACCAGAGCACGTATTCCGGAACGGTAACCGGTGCAAAGTGTGAAAGCAGAAGAGGAGAATATTTTTTTGTGAATACTAAGTGAGCTGACACTTATGTTTGTCCTTTACAAACTTACCATATCTGTTGATGGTAGGATCTGCGGCCTTCGTCCATGAGACGCCGGCCTTGGTCGGGTCCTTGGCCTGTTTCGCAGTCTCTGGATAGACGGCATGATCAAAGGCCTCGGCTCCGGGGATGGTGTTGTTTACGTCATCGACAACCGGCAGCTCCAAAATGGCGGTTATACCTGAAGAGAGAGCAGGTGCAACTGGCTTAAGTTCGGGAGAGCAGTGTGTAGCAGTTCTTTGATACAAAGACGCCAACTGTAGATGCCTTACAAGTATTACATCTGTCTTCATAAGCCACCACCACTTTGCGGGAAGTGTATGCCCAGTTACTCAAAACCAGTTTTATCACTAAACCTGGCAATAACTTAAAGGGGTACGCCATTCGTAATTACTGTTGGTCCAGTTGAATAGAAATCCACTGATACACGATGCTGTAGTGCAGTTATTGTGAATACAAATTTGTTTAAACTTGGTATTCATAGTATTTGTATATCAGTCTACACAACGGCACTGTTGAAATTTATATTTAATATGTATTTTCGCAATTGGACATTTTTAAATTCAATTACAACTTCAAAATTTGTAACGAACGGCGTAGGCCTTAAACTTGGCGTTAAGTCTAAGGGCTTAATTGAAGGAGATGATGTAAAGTTAAGTTATCGCCGGTGTTAGTGACAACATTTGTTTTGAACAACCAGGTCATCACTAGACTAACATGTGAAGAAAAGACAACACTGAGAAGAAAAATTATCAGAAATATCAGCTTCAGGTAGTGATGAGCATAACTTAGTTCAATGTTTAACACTATCATAATTTAGAAATTTTCTGTAATTTTTCATATACAAATCAGATTCGATGGACTATTTGCAGAGTATAACAACACACAGCATGAGGAAGGGCTTATCCAGAGCATAAGCCAGCAATCGATACGCTGATTGTTTCTGGTCCTCCCCGACAGATTTTGTTGAAATACGGCAGTCTTAGATCGAAGGATAGGAAAACAAAAATATTTCAATCCATTTCTGCAAAAGCCTTGGCTGATGGAACTTACCAATATGGTCCACAACCATAGTCTCCAGGCGTGCGTTGTTCTTACACTTGACCGTGACGTAATATGTCGTATTGTGTTCGATGAAACCAGCCAACTGATCATTAATGCCGGAGGGATTAACGCCAGTTGATGTGAAGTTTTGGACATCTGTCATATTTGGTGCTGTACCGATTGCCCATTGGTATTCCTTGAAAATAAATTGATAAGGAAGTGGCACAGTGAATCTGCTAGGAGGCACTGCTGCAACATTTCTAAAGCAAGAACGGGGAAACACTCTTATCAACAGAACATGACACTATAAAGGTCCCTTTCACTATCACTTTCAAACCTATTCCTCAGCATGTGACAGGAGCACCATGGCGCCATGGTAGAGCGTCCAGGTTCAGGAAGGGCCTTCACTCTAAGAAATGAATAAATGAAGGTTTTTGAGCATTTGAAAAACCTTTTATGGTTTTTTGGCCAACACAAATATGCACCCTATAGAGATAGAAACTGTGTTCACAATCTCAAAAACCCATTTGGAGTTTTATACTTTACCAACAAACCTCTACGGGGGCAGATTCGTGTTGGCCAAAAAAAACTTTAAAACTTTGTCAAAATCTTTAAAGCTTTTCCAAACCTTCAAGGAAACATGAGAAAACGAGGCTAAAATAGTTCGAAGCATCTCGCTTTACCTTGATCAAACTCTCCCCATCGTCGCACTTCCACAATGCTTTGATTGTATCATTGGAAGCCTGGTACTGGACTGGGATTAGCGGGTCCAGGGACATGTCGATGTACATCACGTTGATTTCAACAGTAGGCGGCGTCAAGTCAATGTAGAAGCTCATTGATGTCCCAATGACGCTCTGACCAGAGCCAAGAACTGCTTTCACTGGAAGTTCAATTTATGCCAGTTAGTTTAGAACATCGGAAAAGTCAAGAGCCAAGTTGGCGATTGCTGTACAATGGCACGACAGACGTTTTGAATAAGTCGCTGATTGCTCTACAACTGTCCGATAGTTTAAAACAAGGGGCAAAGTTGCAGATGGGGGTACAGCCACATGGCGGCCATTATAGTGAGGTCGTCAATCGGCGTCATCTGCAAATTAAAGGTTAAGCAAGCGATAACACTGCCTGATACTTACAAGAAACGAAGTAAGGCAGAGACTTGTTATACGAAAGGACATGACCGGTCGAGTTCATTTCGTTTCTGACCATCGGCATGGAGATATTCGAGATGGAGAACATGATGCTCTCAGTGATGGTGCTGACGCATGTCTCATTACAGAAGAATCGATCACATGGGTTGTTGCACGGGACACATGGCACAACAGCCTAGAAAATAAAATTCGAAATTTTCTTTGGGAAACTGGGCTGTTTGGCAAGTTTCTGAATTTCAACTTAAGTTATATGTTACATTATCGGAAGATAAAAAGCTTAAAAAGGCATTAAGTCAATTTGTCCTGACATCAGCTCGAGAAAGGGGAATCAATTTGTGTTATACTCAAAGGACAGTGAATGTAATGAGTACAGAGAACTTTTTATCATCTGGATCAAGACCCGAGGCCAAAGATCATGAAATGCAATGCTGAAAATCCCTTTTTGCGAATACGCATCTTTGAGCAATGAGCTGTGATAAAACATTTTGAAATGGTACAACATCTACATGTAGAATTGGAATGGCGAACTTAATGGTTGGTTCCTAAATATGCCTCAATCTATCCAATATACTCACCTCAGAATACGGCATGATATCTGTGAGTCCTGGTGATGTTCCAACAGCAGCCTCATATCGTATGATAGCATTAGTGCCGCCCCTGAAGGGCGTTCCATAGCGGCACTCTAACTCGCTCGAAGGAGGGAAACGCACAGCCTTGAACCTCGCTTCGGTTTTGAATGCGGAGAACGCGTCGGCCATGGCGGGAATGTGGTTGTTGGCGTTCCAGACGTGCAGAATCATCTTTGTATCGGTAGACATCGCATCGATACCGCAGACCTCTACGATGTTGAATTCGTCCGTGAATACGTTGAAGCACCAATGAGGCTGAAAAGTGGGAAAGAACACGATATATATTTTGGCAAGAAACTGGATGTTCACAAAAAAACCCGTTGTTTTTCATATATTTCATATTGATTAATTCATTCAATGAGGATTAGGACGTTTGATTAATGCATGTAAATGGCTCAGAGAGTCGAGTACCTTTTGAATGCCCAACTGCCCTCCAATGTTACGCCAATGCCTAGCGTTGACGACATTGTGTCAACTGTTGTTTTCAAGCAATGTAACACAGGGTCTTAGGGATGTTTTTTTGTTGCGTTTCACCCTCTTGGTTGTATTTCAAGTACAAAATATTTTGGAGCCGCCAGGTTGTAGTGGCCTGTGCGGTCTGACTAGCGGTCATGAAGTCCTTGGTTCAAACCACACTCTTGTCATGAGACTCGACATAGATCGATCTGGATTAGTCTACAGTGGTCTACCGTGTAAATGCCCAACAACGTGATTTGGTCTGGTTCTATATTCATGTTTACCTCATAATGAGACCTACGTCATTCATGACATGTTGTGCGACATGATCTGGTCTGGTCTGGTTGGGTTTGGTGCAGTGTCACTATCCCTATATTGTCGTACGCAAAGAAGAAGAGTGGTTATGTAATCATTTGACTAGATGGCAAGGAGCTGCCTGAATTCTTTCACAGTTTTCTTACCATGCTTGGATCATTATTGTCTATGTTGAACTCCACTTTGTATGTGTGCCACTCCCGCGGGTCGAACAGGAGCTCATTCCTGGTGGACTGGAGGTCACGTGAGTCGTTGCCTGACCGGCACCATCCGACCGCATAATGCTTCCCACCTAAACGAAACAGAAAATACACATTCTTGTTGTTATTTAACCTCCAACTATTCATCATATCATTACTTCAACAAAACAAATGACTGGAGATGTATCATTTCCCTCCATTGTTTGCGGATGAGCCTCATTAATGCAGTAAACTTATGTACAGTCCCGGTCGAAACTGACATACCCTTTGCTTCACGAAGGTGCCTAGTAAAGCTGTGTGCAGTAATACACACAAATTGCTCGCATAACGCAGTGAAGGTTTCACGCAAATTACACTTTACATACACTAGCATAATACTCTTGGCGCGGGTTGTTTTAGGGTGTTGGCTTACTGTGGGGTTGGGGCAATTTGGGTGAAATGAAATGATATGTCTGGGGGTTGTGATGTTGTCTTGATTTTGATGATTGGGACAATCTGGGTGATATGGGTTGATTGGTCTGAGGGGTTGTGACCGGAAAAATCAAACGCCACTCCATTTTGACGAACTATTTCGCGAATGGTGAAGAGGCATTGGCGTGAAGTTACGAACTTAGTACAACAAGTGCAGCGAGCATAGTGGGTGGCAGCACCAGACGGTGGAAGTAGTTCGCCTAGGGTTTTTTCGACACCCTCCGCACGGACTCCACTCGTTCCGGAACACTCACTCGCTTGTTAATCTGCAGTGGTTAGCCTGTTTTTATTGCAGTAAAGAATTGGTAATCGGGATTTTATATAATATTTTATATTTGCCCCGGTTATTCATATAGGGAGATGTGCGCTACTTTGCGCCCAGTGCTTGGGTCGTGTGAGGCGGTTTGTTTTTTATGTAACGTGTATCACGTGATGAATTCCCATACGGTACTTCGAAAAATTAAGAGCGATTAACAACGTAGGTGAAAGAGTACGACCAAAATAAAGGGGGAAAATTGCGGAGATGGATGAATGCTTTAAACATACAGTGGCCCCAATACTTTCCCGGCTTATTTTTGTATAATCCCACACTTTCGATTTAATGGCCCCATATGCAAATCAGACCTGCTGAAATGGCCCCTTATGTTAATGAGTATGCCAATATATAGAAAGAACAAAAAAATGCTATTTCTCCGAGATCGCTGCAAAGTTCACCCATTTAACCCGGCGAGGACCATCTCCATATCAACCACGACTTTCAGGAAAAGTTTCGAGGTCATCCGATCTGAGCTGACGGAGGAGATGTGTGACAAACTATTTCAGCTCTACGTCCATTATAGTAGTGATGTATGCGAAACAAGGCGAGAGTAAGTTGCGAGTTTGGCGTAGTTTACTTGGAAGTTCTATAGTTCGTGGTTGGAGTATTTATTTCATCAAAAAGAAAATTTTGAAGTCAAAAGTGGACACGACTTTCAGGAACAACTAGAGTTCAGTTGACATGCAAGAGCAACCGTCTAAAAAGGTGAAAAAAACCCGAGACGCTCACCTTTCGAATGGAGACTCATGCCGCAAGACGTGTAGGCAGGCTGCTCTTCCCAGGCATCGTAGACAACCTGACCGGGCTTCTTATCCTGGACGACAAACCAAGGCACCGGGGCAGACGTCACCGCTGGCGTGGTGCTCGGCGCTTCCGTGATCGCAGTGCTGGGCTCGACAGTCGTTTCGTTGGTGCGCTGCGCCGCGAGCTGGGCCTCAACCATGAACTGCTTGTCCTCAAGGTAAGCGACACAATCGCATGTGCATGTCTAAATAGATTAATTGAGTATTGGAGATTTCACAGCTTTGGATGTTTATCAACGTCCTAGAAAATCCTCTCTTGACCACAAGTAAAACTACGTTCAACGATTGGTTCGCTAACAATGCACCTCCCCAATAGGTTTGTAGTACCTTGGCTAAAGCCAATAAAAAAAACGTGAGTTTTATAATTTAAATGGTTGAACTCGTATCAAACGAGCCATGCTTATGTCATCTTGTTTACAAATGTATATTGTAACTGTAACTAAATCATATTCAAACTCGACACTTGGGGTCAGCTGGACATCTGTTAACCTAAAAATCAAATTGGTATGGCCTTACCACAGGTACAGGGTCCTCAGCACAGCACAGGCAGTTGCCTTCAGTCCAGTCTTTCTCCGCCTTGTAGTTCACATCACCGAGAACACCATCGGGACCGTCCCAGAATACGATACTCGTTGCAACCTGGTCCCCCTCTGCAGCCTTGATATCAATCTAAAACATTTATAAAAGACAGAGCTAAACGTCGTCCAAACAAGCAATTTAAAGTGCTGTCACCTGTGATTATAATCGCTGCTCTGTGCGACAAAAAGATTACTCATCTGAGGAGGAAAACCTGGAGTGTAATCGCAGGGTTTGAAATTGATTGCAGGTTACATCTATCATCGACACTTGTCGCAGGTACCTACAATGACCATGGCACACAAGTGATATTCATCACAAACGATTCAAATCACTCGTTTGCGGGGCAGTTTAGCCTATGTCTATGAGATAAAAATTTATCAAAGTCTACCTTGCTAGATTTGTATTTGCAGCAACAATCAGCAAAATGTAGCGAGTTCACAGTTTTTCAAACATTATCAAAAAAACTTCCTCCTTTCCCAGGCAAGCTCAGCAAGTTGGGATACCTACATTATTCTCGGCAAGCTGGGGATTGTTTCTCTATGTTGAGGGGGATAATATAGTCTTAACCATTCGGGCATTGAGGAGTTGACATTCTCAGAGAAAAGTGATTGCTTTGTAAAGCCACGCCATTCGTTTAAAATTGAAATTTCCATATCAAAATTTCAAACGGCGTAAAGATGTACTGAATATAAGATTTCAACTACGAATACCTCAAATAACATAGTTTAGCAAATTTGCACGCATGATAACTGCACTGAGGCATTGAGTATAACTACACTTTTATTTCCTGAGCCAATACGAATGGTGTACCCCTAAATCAGTACAGGACGTGTACCTGGTAATGGCCACCATTGACCATGTCTGCGTTGCGGCTGTAGGCCCCAGAGTACATCAACGGTTTCTTTGTGTCCTGTACCATCGCTATAATGATCGTATCATTATCCTCGGTGTCTCTGATGATTTCCGATTCCCTGTACTCGATCTTCCAAGGTTCATTGCCGGGGTTGAGAAGGCCAGATGTCTCGATCACGTACCAGTCTTCAGCGAAGAGAGGTGCTGCTTGGTCTGGGCATGATGGGCCAAACGGCACCTGGAGGTGGAGGAAGTTGACTGAAACAAAACAATGATCATTAATCAAACTGACTGACATTTGTATCACATATGTGATCGACAACCTCTTTTTGTTGCCAGGAAAGTAGTGTTGTTGTTGGTCGCATGACGTATTGGACATGTTCGACCCTTTAGGTCTGACAGCCTTTGATTGCAGAGTGGGAGTCAGAAGGGCCCTTGCCACCTGATGATGCGGGACACGATTGGCTAAAATATTAAAAAGGCTCACCAAACACTTCATCCTCAGCCTTGTTCCAAACCATCGAGTCTAAGAAGTTCGTCCCAATGATGACCTCACCCACTGTTGGGACGGAGTTATCCAACAGAATCGGGTTGGAAACTGTCAGAATCATTCTGTCGGCATTGTTGATCGTACGCAGATGGATGTAGTATGGTGTAGCAGGCTGAAAGATGTTGGATGAAGACATGGATATATGAGTATAGTATAAGATCATATGAAAATACTGGTGTACGCTATCAGTCATCCGAGCGGTTTCAAAATTAAAGGCAACGAACTTCAATCTGTTCAATGGATTCATATTTACTGAAGATTGTCCACGATAGCTTCTTAAGGACTGATGTTGTTCACGTCCGATTAAGCAAGTTCTCGCGTTTCAACTTATCGCACAGGTAGGACCAGGCCGTGATGACATTGCCATCAGTCTTCTCACGGGTTGTTGCGAGATTGGACATTAAAATCGCAAAAATGAAAAATGCCACAAAAATATTTTTGATTGGAAAAGCTGAAAGATTTTTGCCATCCCAAAAAATAAAATCGCGAAAAAATTTTCTGAAATTTTCGCTGATTACAAAAATAAAATGGAAATACAGTAAAAAAATTGGCGGTATACAATATCGAAACGTTCCTGACCTGTAGATCCAACTCAACAAACTTGTAAGTCGTATAATTCCCCGGGATGGTGATCCAATCAACAAGGGTGGTGATGTTGGCCTCGTCGGCCATCTCGCATGTCGGTACATACAGTAGCGCCACCTGAAACTCTCTGAGATCGGAGTCTGCGTCGCTGTAACCCTCCCAACTGAACTCTAACTCGAGCGACGACGGGGCGTAGGTGACTACCTGGAAATTAGAGGTGAAATGGCAAAATCACAGAAATGATTAAAACGCCTGACATGATGATTATCTAAAAGGTTTTTGGCAGGATGCTCTTACTTATTCATGTAGTTATGGGGGTCCAAATAATTAATAACAGCCCAAAAATCACTTATATGCAAGTTGATACCAGACCAATAACCCCACAAAACTACTGACTTCTTCTTCCGGCTGAAATTGTCGTGGTCAGCCCACAATGAAAATTTATCGAGGACGATGGAAGTATCAGAATCAGAATAGCTCTGCTTAAAGGTCAACTCAAGGCAAGAGCTACATGTAGGGGGTCCAAGTGGTTATCTCCAGCTAACTCGGTGCAATTAGGGAAGTTTGAATCAGTGATAAAAATAATAAATGTACAGTGAGCGAATAGTGCCAATGTGCAATGAACGTGGAGCGACACCGATTAGCAACTTCATGTAACTTAATCTGGGCTCCTCTGACCCTGGCTATATAGTCTCCCTTTAAACATGCCAGGTTAGGTGGCGTTGAAAGGTGGCGTTGAAAGGTTGGTAAAAGGCCTGCCTCTTGCAATTTAGAATCTCAGTTCAGAACTGTAGCAACCGAGAAACATACCATGTCCCAGTAGGGGCCGGTCTTCATGGCGCCCTCAACTGGGTCAGTCACATCAACGGTGAAGTGCTTGCTCGTCATGTTACACTCGCCAGTCCCATCCGTGGCAATCACATACGCGTAGTATGTCTGCGTGTGCTCCATGGTCATATTGAACACCTCTGCAAGTTGGTTCTTGCCTACGTTACTGAGGTACAGAATGGGGAACAGGCTGGCTAGCTCAGCAGATGTGATGACTTTCGAAGTCTGGAACACAAGAAAAGGTAAATGTTAACAAAGACATGCTTAGTACGTCTGTGTGCCACGCTGAAGACATCTGCAGGTTGGTTGCTGCCCACGTTACTCAAGGAAAGAACAGGAAACAGGTCGAAGGTCGAAGGTCACTTCTCAACTGCCACATCCTTAAAGTTAAGTTAGATGCAGTGAAACCCACCTGGTGCCTGTGCAAGACAAGGGGCTCTACCAAAGTGACAATCTAGAGTAACCTGTGGTGTGTATGCACTTCTCCTACATGGCAGACGACAGAATTGCTAGCCAAAGTCTGGATTGCTCACCACAGCAAGATAAATTAAAGAGTAATTTGAGAGCATGATCAGCCTGAATATTTGTTAGATCATCAGCATTATGCAATATGTAACTGAGATGGGTTTCATCTTACCAAGTGCTTGCAGGAATAGCTACTTGGATCCGTCGAGTTTGAAATGCCAATGTTATAGAAAAGAAGTTCAACTTCCGACTTGAAACCGCTCCACTGCAGCTTCACGTAATCGTCATGCTGCCAAAAATCCTGAAGATCAATCTTGCCCGCTTCGACGCCGTTATCGAAACCGCAATAAAAACCATTGGAAGTAACCTCGACTTCAGCCAATGAGGCACTGTGGGCACGAATCGTGATGTAATACAGTGCAGTACGAGGGATCAAATCCAAGTCGAAGATGGTGACTGTCTTATTCTTTCCGACGTTGGTGAACGGGAGGATGTTGTCGCGAGTTTTCGGATAACGACGATCGCTTCCGATGGCAATCTCGTAGTATTCTACTTCCTGGTTACGATTGCCTTCTTCCTTTTGTTCTTCGATTATGCCGGCATTGCCTGAAAAAAGATTCGTCGTTTATCAGGTAAAGCTTACATTGAGATGAAATCTTAAAGGCGGGTTTCGTTCACACACAATGTTTACACTTGAATTGTTTCAACGCGAAACACAATATGCAACATTTTCAGCTTAACCAGACCATTGCCCATATAATGACTAATCCGTGATCAGTATTTCAGAGCATTCGGGCTGACAGTTCACCTTTTAATAATCAAAAGTGTTCAACATTTTTAAAAGCAGGTTCAGTTAAAATCCCTACGAGGCCCCAAAATTACCTACCAGATAATGTCTCGGCTCTCGCAGTCTCTACGGTCTGCACACCAAAGCCATCCCAGTTGGCCTTGACACTCGTGGTCTCCGGCAAGTACAGAAGATCATATCCGAAAACGTTTCCATCGTTGACACGTCCCGGGATGAGCGGATCTTTTTGGATCGTGATGCCGTCTGACCTGAGATTGAACTCCATGCCGATGGCGTTGATGCCTTTGACCCGGACAAAGAAAGTCTGACCGGACCCCATGTTCATCTCATCATTCAGAGCAAACGTGTTCACTGTTAAAAACGATAACGTGAACAAAATGAAACCTTGACTGTGCAGAAAATGCATTTGATTAATTCATAAAAAAATGGAAGTGACTATTTGGCAAGCCCGGCTCACCAAACAGCGCCTTTTTTCTGCCCCAGATGGAGAGCCGAACTCATGCATATTCAACCATCCAGGAGCTCATTATCATTCAAGGCAACACGGTCAGCAACACTGGAGTTACAGTGAAACGCCTTTAGAAATGCACACTAATGCATTTAACATGCTTATCAGTTAAATCACGTTTATGACTTTTTTTGTAAATCCATACAGTCATGTACATGTACATGCTTCTTCATGGATTATTGACCAAAACCCGAGTTTAGTAACAGAAATTGAATCGAGAGCGGGAAGTCGCCATTGTTAAATATGCGCATATAAATTCGAATATGACGTCACTGCTCTCTGATTGGCCAACATGTTGTAACCTCTCCGGCTCGCCAAAGAGGGTAGTATTTTGCCCTGTTTGGCAAGCCCGGCTTTAGTGCTGTTTGGCAAGCGGCTCTCCAAACAGGACAAAAAAAGATGCCTGTTCGGCGAGCGGCTTGCCAAATAGACCCGGCCAAAAAAATATCATCATTTGAACACAGTGTATAAGCCATTATAATGATTATCAGCAGACTGTTTGACCACAGAACTTCTCCACCCATATCTGCCATTAACACTGAAATTGCCCTAAATAGTTGAAGGGAAGCTATTGGCAGGTGCCAAGTAGGTCACATCAAGTATAAAAAAAGTCTGCAGGGCGTCTCTTCTACATGTATCTACATGTATCTCACATTCATTAAACATGTCTTGATCCGTGCTCTTCAATGGTACCATTTCTTGAACCCTTAAATAATTTATCGTACCTTGGGTGTCAGTCCATGGCTGAAGCTCAATATTGTCAATCCGGTAGATTGCCCAGTAGTACTTGATGATGGGGCACGGGTCTCCAGTGAAATCCCATCGGGCACTCAGTTGCTCAGAGTCCGACTGGAAATCCCTGAAGATTATTAAGAGGATGAGTTCAGAGAGACTGTGGCAAATATAGGATATCTGTGCATGCAGAAACATGCAGTATACTCATCACTTCAAAGGCTGAAGGAATGTGACATCAAGTGGGAAGAGGGCATTCGCATCAACAACCTTCTTCTCCTTCACCGTTCGCTATTATGCACTTGGAGCTGTTCTTCTTCAGCAAGTATACTCCTCCAAGAGAAGATGTGCGGTTTTTACGTGCAACTTTGGGAAGGTGGCAATTTGGTTTCCCTCCTGACTCGGTCTTCGATGGGAGACCACGCAAGCTACTCGAGTTTTTCACTTAATTCTGGGTTCTCAACGTGATCAAACCCGCGCCCTATTGCGTGGTAGCAGCGGTGTTAACCACTTGGCTACTTACACATCGACTGGTGATAGTTACATTGCACCAGCACACGAGGGGCTGATTTCGGCACCAGCTTGACGAACACGGCTAGAGGTCGGCCTGCCCTCCATTTGCTCTCTTCCTTGTGGTCAAGGCAGACTATACTCAATTTTAGGAAAAAAAGGCACTCTTTTTTGATGATTTCACACAGAAAATAAACAACCTCGAAAATCTTTGAAACTTACTTGTCACCGAATGGATCGTTGTTGTCCCAAACCTCAACAGGTTTAAGTGGCTGCAGGCCTTGGCCAAGGTAGGTCAGGTAGATACCGTTAGAGATGGTGATACTAAACAAGCCAGCACCATTGTAGCCCTTGATGGTCACAAAGATCTGCAAAGGAACATGAGCTGCTGAGCAATTGGCTGTTACAAGGAATTACCGAAGATATTGCTGCTTCACAGGTTTGAGAGGCTGCAGGGTTTGACCAAAGTAGGTCAGGTAGAAAGTGATGCTGAACAATTCTGCACCATTCATGGTCACAAAGATTTGCAAAGAAACAGGACATACAAAGCTGCAGAGTAGGCAGAGTAGTTTGCTGTCATAAGGAATCACCTAACTGAATGACAGATAGGTGCTCAGCAGGCCTTGACCAAAATTGGTCAGACAGATATCATTTGAGATTTTGACATTGAAAAATCCTCAGCCATCGCAGCTCATGATGATTACAACGATCTGCAAAGTGCAAGTAGGCTGCAGAGCTGTGTTGGCCACTATCAGGATTCACCAAAGAAATCATCATTGTCTCAAAACCCAACAGTGAGGAACCGGAGGGATATGCCGTCGAAGTAGCTGATACTTAACAGTTCAATTAAAGAGGGGGAAGGGAGACAAAATATTTACCTGTCTGACTCCATTCAAGTCGAGATCAGTAATCACGTAATGAGTGGACGAGACAGGGATGTCGAAGAACTGCTTGATGTTGGCGCCCCCAGGGCTTGTGCCGACAGCAAGCTGGTAACGCGAAAGACCGGTCTCGTCATCGGTGAACGGTGTCCACGCAGCGGCGACTTGCGCCAAGGACTCCTGGCAGATGGCATCGATCTCCATGCAATCTGAAAGATAACAACAATAACAGGTGTAGTTCTCAATTAATCAACCCGGACAGTCATAATCCATTTACGGCTGGATGGGATTTGAACCATTTTTTAGCATTCTTGATGCAGCGGCAGGAATGCCAAGAACAAGCAGAGCAAATCCTAAAACCACCTATCAGGGGCCTCAAGTATTATACAAAGTTTACGTTGTCACTTGCCATGATTCAATCTTCACAAGTTGACTGACTTCGGCTTGAAAACACGACGTGAGGGTGAAAAGTGATATTGTGAAGGGTATGTAGCCCTCTCTTTGGAAATGACTCGTTAAAAAAAGTTAAAGTTTTTGGTTTATAGTCTGATATCGACTACGATATAGGTTATCATCCGACTTTACACTTTAACCCTGGTCTGTCCTAAAACCTTTCAGTAGACCTCAGATGTGCAGCTCAGCCAAGCAGCGCTACAATCTGAGCATTTCTGACCGCTACCCATTTATACACCTAGGTCCAGAGAGGCAAGTGAGACAAAGAGACCTGCCTACAGTCTCATGCCGACAGTGGGGATCAAACATGATCGCATGATTGCGATTGGTGTGGTACACATTTGGCTCTTAATAATGCACTATCCCTCTAAATATGACAAGAAACCTGCTTTCAAGAAGGATTTATTGTACAACTGACCTGCCTCTGTTTCACAAGT
This sequence comes from Lineus longissimus, assembly GCF_910592395.1. Classification (NCBI taxonomy): domain Eukaryota; kingdom Metazoa; phylum Nemertea; class Pilidiophora; order Heteronemertea; family Lineidae; genus Lineus; species Lineus longissimus. The sequence continues at coordinate 6,710,455 of NC_088322.1, forward strand.
GAACGACTGCTCATCTCCATACATGCCGCGTTTCCAATCAAGCTGAGAGATTCCAGCCGTCTCGACGATAACGCCATACTTGGGTGGTGTGTTGTCGATAGCGATGGACTTGGAGTAGGCCCAGACCTTCAAACCTACGCTGTTCTCGGCTTCTACTGTGACGTAGTATTTCTTTTTGTGCTCAAACGGCGCCAGGAAATCTGGAGAGAGATGAAGATGATTTTCACTGCTGCAACCTTGCGAAAAATGATATCCTGTCTGGAGGTTAAACCAGTAATTGATTAGCTTAATATGTTGGCAGGTCGTAGCAATCCTCGTACTGGCAACTGCAATAACTCCTAATTATCACAGAGTGCTGCTGAAATTTTTCTAAAAGCTCCTAAACGCTTCCTGAAGTTTTTTCTTCACAGGTAAAAAATTCGGAAAAAATTTCTAGGTGTATCGCTAGGCAGAAATAAGGCTTACGGTAATATCAAGAGTTGTAAAAGTATTCTGGGACTAATAAATGGTTTTTTGAGACTCCGAGAGCCTTGATAAAAAATAAAGAGGTCATTTTCAGTCACCAAAAAAGCAATTTACATGATTGATGAAAATCTCCACAAATCAGATAATTTAAACACAAATTTCATCAGTAAGAGGACGAAGAAAAGAACAAACTTGTGGCCATGTGTCGATCCATGCTTGGGTCCACATCAGCGTATGAATAAATGTCCTCGAATCCTTCCTGGCTGCCAATGGCAAACCTGTACTTGACAATCTCACTCTGGGCCTCAAAGAAACCATACCATGTGCATTGCACCTCAGTTACAGCCTAAAAGGAAGGGAGAGTCAAATCAAGATTATTCAGTGGCCATTTTTTAACTTTGGCAGCCATCTTGGATTTGAGGCAAATTCACCGCAAAGTTCTTTAAATAGTAGTCTATGACTTCGAACGACGGATTCAACGATGAAACTTTGACTGAAAATAAGTTTTGCTCTTCTGAGACCAGTCTAGAAGGTTTATATTTGAGAAATGAGGTCAGTGAGGAAATTCGAAAATCAAATTCTTTACTTCAAAGTCAACTCTCATTGCACTACAATCTGTACTTACACTGATCTGTCTGGGGCAGACGACCGTGCCTTCAGTAGGCGGTGTCGTGTCAATCGTGATAGTAGCAGAAATGACTTTGGATGCAAGTCCGACAAAGTTAACAGCATGGACAGTCAGAACATTTGGGCGTCCATCAGCAACGGGTTTAAACAGAGCATTTGGGATGTTATCAAAGTACGCCGGCTTAATCTGTGCGATGTTCTGTACGCCGCTGATGTCGTCACCTTCAGGGTGGGTGCCGACAGAGTATGAGGCCGCGGTGATGTAACTGGTTTGTTCCGTGTAGTGCCACTCCGCGGTGTAAGAGTCGACAGACATCTCGTAAACGACACCGTCTTCACCAAGTTCAGCTGTACCGTCTTGCATGCCAACGCTGTGATCAAGAATAAAAAATGGCATTTTGCCTACAAGCTGTTTCAAATGTGTCACAACATTATATGCAGGAGCCAACTGGACAAGATCTGATATGTGCCTTTTTTACTCGCAGTACATACAAGACCTACCACATATCAGTCACTGGGAGAGCGCAAATTTGACCACTTAACTACTGCTACAGTCCCCATAACTTGGGTGAACTAGGACAAATGACAGTGAAAGGTGCCTTCATTGGAGCCAGCAAGTCATCTATGACAGATACACGAAACAGACGATGTGACAAAATTAGTGTGAAGAAATAGACTACTAAGACTAAATAGACTAAAATCCTCTTGAAGATATTCAATTGTTTGAGGCTCTCTGCACCATTATGACCCCACAAAGAAAATTACGCCAACATCAACATCTTTGGCAATAGTCAAGCTTTTATAAGTTAAGAAATAACAAATTACCTTTCTAGGGTGATGCTTGGAGCAGTCCTGTCAATGACGAAACCATCTGTCACGCATTCCAGGATGTTATCGCCGTAGGTGATGCCACGAACGGAGGCGTAGTACCACACGTCAACCTCCAGGTCGACACTGACGGTGGCCTTGCCAGCGCCAACAAGACCTGGCAAAGATAGAATGACATAAGATAAGGCGGTACAACTATATCCCCGCTACAATTACAGCCTCTTGGCAATGTGTAATGCCAGGAACTTCGTACAATGTAAGGGCTACAATTGTACTGGAGCTGTATTTGTATCACTTTATCTTACTGCAGGCAGTATGTTTAAATGGTAATGTGCTTACTGTAGAACAGAAAAATTTCACGGCATAAAAAATGTGCGAATGTCGAGCAATGGACATATTCGTGGTAGAATATTTTCGCAGGTTAAAAATACTTTTTTCCAATAACATTAAAACCTAGCTGATCATGGATGCATGCCGCTGTGGTAAATGGCAACAATGACATGGAATTCTTCTTGAAAAGCTAGAGATTTTAGCGGCAGAATATTTTCATGAGCATGAGCTACTCGCGAAAATATCCTGCACACAATTTTGTTCTGGTCTACAGTATCACATCCACGCATTCGCCCAATTTCCCATAGGCCTGGCCGAGTGAAATCCCCGAAAATAAAGCACTCATAAATCTTCAACACTTTAAGTTAAAACAGTACAACTCTGCTTGTTACACTCACCGTCTCCGTCGATATTCGCTTGGGTGGTGGGGTCATTCCTCAGGACGATGCCGGCCTCAATGAACGGCTGCACGTCCTCATGGTGGGGTGTCCTACCGATGGCCCACTCAAACCTCTTCAGGCCATGGAGCTGGCTTTCAAAGCCCTCAAACTGTATCGTGACAGTGCTTGTCTCCTTCGTGTAGGACATGTCGATGCCCATAGAACTGTAGGGGTTTTCTGTACCTTCTGGTCCGTCAATTGCGAGACCTAAGGAGAACAATATTAGAACGATGATAATGATAATAATATTTAGTTCTTATATCATAGTGCTTTTCCATGTTCTTTTGAAATACCATATCATCACCTGATCTCCACAGAAATCAATCAGGGGTTTCGAGGAGCAAGTAGAAGGCGCTCACTTGAACTGCTAGACCAGTAGGGGAACAAATAGGAAGAATGAATTGGAGCATTGTTCATCGCCTGATGACAAAACTTTTTGAGCAGATTTTCAGGTAATTTTTTATCAATATATTCAGTATTTCCTGAAGCAGCGCTCATAAATTGAGTCATTAATTTGGGGCGAAATCAGTGAAATTCGCCAAGGTATTGCAGTTAACAACCAACAACAGTACCTCACCTCATTTTATTCCCACTCATACACAAAAGAAGAAATAATACTTACCAACTTTGTCCTCATCCACGACTATAAGACCATGCTCGCTCGACAAGGGGCTCGACCACAGGCCTGCCCCATTCATCGCCTTGACGGTCAGGTAGTAGAGAGGGACTTTTGGGTTTTGTGACCGGTCAGTCAGGGGCAGCACAAGATCACCGATAATCCCCTGGTCCAGGTTTTTCATGTTGACAAAGTCGGACACATCGGTACTACCTGAAATAAGTTGGAGATTTCTTTCTCATTGATTTCTTGTTTGATTAATCCAAAAGCGATCTGACCCAAGCCTTCTACTTGCACGTTTTATCTTAACAAGACGACATAGAGTACATAATACAACACATAGGCATGGCTACCTCAGAAATATATGTATGCCTATCAGATCTGGCGCTCATCACGGTTTAGAACTTAATTCTTCAAACGTAGATTGTGGTTAGAGCGAGGTGTTTCTAGCAAACCAGGAAGTTGTAGGTTCGACTCTCAAACCAATGATATCTCTTTGGGCCAGGCACTTAACCCCAATGCTTCTCTGGCATTCATCATTGTTTAGATCCTAATTCTTGAGATTGTGGATGGAGGGGGAGGGGGACAAAGTGGTTAGAGTAAGGGGCTTACAACCAGGAGGTTTGAAGTTTGACTCTCGCATAAATCAGCACTGGTTCATTTTTGTCTCCCTGGGTACCAAACTGGCAGATGGTTTATATCAAAGTTAATCCTTTAGAGCCGATATGGGCAGCCAGACATACTCCCAAATGATTTGAGCTAGCACCAGAAAGGTCAGGCCAAGGGTAAGGTATGGTTATTTCCAAAATATTGGATATGACACCTATCCCGTTTTATGATGAAACTCATTAGTTGTCAAAGGGACTTTGAGAAACGAACGTAGGGTAAGCGCAAAATAAAATCGGCATCATCATCATTATTATTATCAGATTGTTAACCAATACTAACCTGGAGATGTGCCTACAGCCACCATGTACTTTTCAATTCCTGACTGCCCATCAATAGCCTTCCAGCTTCCAATGATGGAATCTGTCCTCGCCTGCCAGCAATGCTCATCAACAACCTCCTCAGTGAAGCCGGAGAAAACGCCAACATGCACAAATTGCATCTGGAAGATACAAAATCCAATATTGTAACCCTGCAATTTTCGTGATATAAAATATCAATGATGATTTTCAGTCGGGGGGGGGGGGATGAAGTAGAGCTAGATAATTTTTGGAACCATCTTTCACTACGTAACTACTTCAAGGTAGCGATTAATTGCAAGCCAAAGGCAATGTCAGTCGTGATATTGAATATGTAAAACACTTAACATCTACATCAAGCATCCTTATCATATTGTGGTATTTGAGGAACTATGTCCATGGCCCGGTTGTTCAAAGTACCGGAGTTGACTTGAGAGAGATGGAAGAGATGTATACTGAAGACGACGGAAACCTACCATGGGGCCAGTTTTATCCACTTTGAAACTGTTTGTCTTGTAAACAGTAGATAGCTCCGCCTGATTCGTTGCCATATTCTCCGTAAAGTATGCTGCACCATTGATGAGACCAAGACTGTTCTCTTGAATTGTCTTCATCGTTTTAGCCTTCTTGATGTATTGTCCGACAGTTTCTGAAAATGAACAAAGAAACTATTGTAAACAACCAAATTTTCACCTCGCTTTTTTGATTTTCAAATTTCTGAATAGAGGAAACCAAGATCCAAATCCAAGATGGCCGCCAGCTGGTCCGCTTGACGCTTGTTATATTTGACAACTACTCACGTATTTTCCACTCAAATAATGTGAAATTTCAGCCAACTTCTGCTATTTAGACCAACTTAGATTTTTTGGGCCTACCTGGCTTCTTCGGTCTCTTAGTTCCTTGGTACATCTCATAGAGGGCGAGGTCGTACTCTTTTACACCAGATTCCTCATCATGGAAATCCCAATTGGCGGCCATATTGTCATTGCTTGAATAATCAATATCGACCTCCGCAGTCGGGCCATCATTCAAATAGATCAAATTAGGTGGTGTTAAATCTACGACAAACGAGTTAGTTTCGGACTCGATGAAGTTTAGAGCGCCGTTGGTGGTTCGCAGTTTCGACTTGATGATGTCACGATGATGAAGATGGAAGTGGTGCCAGGTTATCGCCTCGTCAGGGAAGACACTCTCATACGAATGTTCCACTTGGAAATTCGAACCCATATCCCTGGAATAAAACGATAAACTTTTCAGTCAAGTCATTTGAGAAAGCTAGCTGGCCCTTTTATTGGGGGCAACTCTTAAAGGTGACAGGACTCTCTCCTGGCAGTTAAGAGACCGCTGGTTTGAACTCCACAACCAGCCTGAAATCTAGGCAGTTGTCTTACTTCTCCAAAGTAAAAAAAATCGGTACCAGTCAAATAGTAGTGCACCCCCCAAAAGGACTGTTAATGCCGGCGTAACAAGATGGAAGAGCTCTCCTTGTCTCTAAAATGCTCCAATGGCAAGCGAAGACAAAGCCTCTGGCAGCCAAGTTCCAACCCTGGCCTTCCCGTGGCGGGGGTGTTCTCACCAACAGTGGTGGTGCGAAAGGTGAGTCCTGGCGCCTCAAAACCAGAAAGCTCTGGGTAGGTGGAGCTCATCAGCCAGGCAAAGGCAATTCATCTAGGAGATAGAAAACTCTGATCAAAAACCCGGGTAGATGCCGCTCGATAAGCCCCGGACGGCAAGGCAAAACTCAGGAAGGAAAACTCAGACATAAAACCCGAGTAGACCGGACGCGTCAGCCCAGTGCGGCCAGTCTAGGAGACGGGCACTCCAAAGAAGAAAGCCAGCACCGAAGCTGATGGATGCCAGCCTTGATGGCGTGCCAAATCGGGCATCCACGCATAAACGGAAATGATCATGTACTAGATATCACTAGAGCGATGTGGTGTCGTCAATATGGGAGACAGCCAGGTATCGATGGTACCGGGCCCTCTGCCTCGAAGGGGCCCAACCCAAGCGACTGGCGGCTCTGTACATCCCGATGTGATTAGGGGAGGTCAGAGAAGTGATACTGATCACAAAATCCGGATAATGCATTGGAATACAGAAGGAGTTAGAAGAAAGAAGACCAACCTCCAAAACTTCCTCAAAGTACACGAAGTAGGTGCCTGCTGCATCCAGGAGGCGCATCTTAAAAGTGCCCACCACTTCTCTATTCGAGGCTATGAATGCCACCGCCACGACAGAGAAAATCGAGCAAAAGGGGGAGTTCTAACTCTGGTCAAGAACACCATCGCGTTGGCCGAAACGAACAGGGGGACTCAGCAGGAACAGAGCACATCACTGTGAGGCTTGCCTTCCCAACAGGGAACCACACTGTCTGCAATCTCTACCTTCCAACCGGCAAAGTACAACTAGAGGACATTTCACCAGACACAGAAGAGTGGCTCACGGTAGGGGACTTGAACAGTCACTCTCCGAGTTGGGGATACACGGAGCTAAACTCCAAAGATGAAGAGGTTGAGCAATATGGATGATCAACAAACCAGTTGACGACCCCAGCTACTACTTGGGCTTGGAGGAAAACCAGCAGACCTGACCTTGCCATCGCCACGGACAAGATCCAGAGGATAACCCAGCGAGAAGTCTTTCAACAGCTGGGAGGCAGTGACCACAAACCCATCATCCTACACATTGGCAGACAAGGACAAGTAGATGATGCCAAGTTGTCACCAAGCTGGAACTTCAAGAAAGCTGATTGGAGACTCTCTGGCACCCTCAGAGACCAATGCAGCCAAGAACTCCAACTCTTCAAGCGGAATGTTGACAAGAATGCTTCCATGTTCACATCTTCCATTCTTGCGGCTGCCAAGAAGTCAATCCCACGGGTAAGAAGGTGCGACTGCAAGCCATACTGGAATGCAACCCTTGACAACCTACACCACAAGTTGTGTGAAACCAGGGAGGACTAGGAGAGCCATCCAACAGATGAAAACGTGGCCAGACACAACAAGGTCAAAGCGTAGTTCGACCGTGAGAAGCTGCAACAAGCACGCAACAGCTGGAACGAGAAGACTGCTTCATTCAGCCTTGAAAAGGATACTGCATAGCTCTAGCAACTTACGAAGACTCTGAACGATGACAACACAGGAAGGAGTAAAGTCACTTTGCAATCAGGGAAGGGACTTCTCACAGGGAAACAAGCCGCCAACCTGACCAGTAGCTACCAGCAGGAGAGTGAAAGCAAGGTCACCAGAACAAGAGCAAAATAGGTGAGAGATATGACTGACAACATGAAAAAGGCACAGATCAACCCACCGAAGTACATGACCGATCATATCACACTACAGGAACTAGAGGATGCCCTGAGAAAATTGCAGAACAAGAAAGCCCCCGGTACCGACGGCATTACCAACGAGATGCTGAAGAACCTTGGGCCCAAAGCTAAGGCTGTCCTTCTTGAGATCTTCAACCAATGATGGAAACGAGGACGAGTCCCAACAACGTGGAAGGAAGCACTCATCACCTCTATTTCAAAGGAAGGAAAAAAACACGAAAAACCCCAAAAGCTACAGAGGATCGTCAACAGTAGGCTCATCTGGCACCTTTAGGACAAGTCACTCCTTACCCCATCACAGCCCGGTTACAGACAGCATCGCAGCACTGAGGACCAGCTAGCCTACCTTGCCCAAGAATAACGCTTTCCAGGAAAAGAGGCATGTCTTGGCTGTCTTCTTTGACCTGTCGAAGGCCTTCTACATGGTATGGAAAGAAGGGTTACTGTTCAAACTTCCGGGCTCCGTGAAAAGATGTACACATGGGTGCGAAACTTCCTGTTCAGCCGATTAGCCAACATTGATGGCCCCCTAGCAACCGTGTGAGGCTTAGAGAAGGAGTACCACAAGGAGGCGTATTATCCCCAACTCTCTTCCTGGTCTACATCAACGGGATAACTGCAGCGTTTGAACAACATGTCAAGAACAGGCTCCATCCAGATGACTTAGCAGCCTGGGTTGTCTGTACAAATTTACCTGCAGCCAGAAAGAGAGGCCAAGCAATCGCCAACCAGGTGGAAGAATGGGCCGAAAAGTGGTTTGTGGATGTCAACATTGCAAAGACGTCAACAATGCTCTTCTCACTCTCCACAAAGAAGGAAACCACCGATCGCCACTTTGGAAATCAGCCGATACCAGAGGTTGAACCAACGGTCTTCCTAGGTGGCAAACTGGACAAACGACTAACCGGGAATGCACACATCCAGTCTGTCCAAGAAAGAACCATCAAGAAAATAGCTCTGATGAAAAAGCTTGCAGGGACGTCCTGGGGAGCAGCCATGAAGATCCTGAAGCAGGTCTACACTGGAGCCATTTGACCAGTAATGGAATATGCATCCGGCACTCGGATGACGGCCTCCAAACAACCAAAGCCAAACTAGGCAAGGTACAGAACATGCGCCTGATAATCATCTTTGGAACCTTGAGGAGCACACCCATAGATGACATGGAGAAAACAGCCAACATTCAGCCTCTAAAGACGAGACGAGAGCTAAAGACCATCACCTAGGCTGAGAATATCAAGCGACTTCCCTCCCATCCTCTACACCAACAACTCCAGAAAGAACCACTGACCAGGCTGAACCGCAAGAGCTTTCACCATATCACCATGTACCTTCAAAGTCACCATGAGTACATACTTGGAAAGGACCAGGAGATGAGTGAGGATCTCAAGGTAACAAAGTGGACCCCTGAGAGAAGACTACCAGAGTTCAGAACAACAATTCCAGGGATAGTCTCAAAGGAAGCCAACCAATTGAAGTCATGAAGGCTCTAACTCTCGAGATTATCGATGTTCAGTACCCCAACCGCGCATGGACCCATGTCTACACTGACGGATCATCACAGAATGCTGTCAGGAATGGAGGAAGCGGAGTTTTTGTCAAACACCCTGACAGAGAATCGCACTGCGTCGCAGTCTCCGCCGGCAAACTTTGTTCCAACTACAGAGCTGAACTACAGGCACTCACCACCGCTGCTGACTACCTTGCTAGGAACTGTGCCAAGTGTGGAGACAACATCGTCCTAATGACCGACTCACTGTCAGCCCTCAAAGCTCTCCAGAGCAGGAAAGCCAAAACACTGTTTGACAGCCTACTACTAGCAGCATGCTCCCGCAGTTTCAACCCAGGATCTCATAAGCGGAGTCCAAGACCCTCCTAAAGGCCAGCTACAAGGCGAGCGGGAGCTGGCAGACTGGCGGTTACAGAACAGCACAGGATAGCATCCACAAGCTAGACCGGAGGAGCCAGGTGACAATATACCGGCTTCGGACAGGACAATGCAGGCTTAACAAACACCTGAAGCGACTAGGAATCCGAGAAACGGCCAACTGCGAGTGCAGCAACTGAGAACAAACCCCAGAGCACATTCTAAATACCTGCCCATTACTAGAGCCGGCACGCAGGAAGTTCTGGCCCGACGAAACAACACTCCAGAGGAAGCTGTGAACGGTGACGACCTGACGCAAACTACGCGTTTTTTCGATGCATCCACACTGCAGATCTGATATCTGCCTGATCAACCGAACGCTGAAGAAGAAGAAGAAGCTTGTAGGGCTGGTTGAGCGGCTCATTTGAGATCAACTGAAACAATTCAGGATATAGCAGGTTAAAGTGTGAAGTCTGATGATAAGGTAAAACGTTGTTGATATCGGACTATAAACCCAAAACTTAGCTTTAATTGAATAAAGCAACTCACCCAGCAATTTCTACCTCTACTTCATAGTCTATGACGTGTGACTCAGGATCGTAGTAATTCCTCCATTGGGCCTCAACTGTTGCTGGTTTCGAGCTGAAGACGAGATCTTCATACGCATTCTTGCCACCGTCAACTATCTCGCCTGCCACTGGCACTGTCAAGTCAACAACCACTGCAAGAAAACAAGTCAAAGTTCTTACTATTCGAAAGTGGTTTTTAGATGACTCAGATCAAACATTCCCGCAACTAAATCTTGTGGGGCCATTACGAAACTGCTACTGAGCACATCACCGAGAGCCAATGAACTCGTGTAAGGGATTTAGCCCATGCATTATCACTGAATTGAATTTGTAAGTGATGTGGCTAATGGCCGATACATTGATTATACAGTCAAGCCTGTATTCTAAGCTTTCCGTATTTTCAGTAGTACAGGTGAAGATGACTTCAAATGAGCCACTACATGTAGGCGCTCATAACGAAAATATCTTACCCCCATCTGTAGAAACATTGACAAACAACATCTTCTGAGCGTTATTCCAAGCCCAGATTGTGAAATAGTATCGCGTATTGTGTTGCAACGTGAGATTTGCCGTCTTGACGGTGTCGATACAGGCCTGGGTAGTCCGTCCATGATATTCAATTCTCTCGATGACATCTTCAGCATCGGGTTTCGTACCGAGGCCAAGCTCGTACTTGCTGATACCAGACTCCGGATCAGCGAAGTCTTTCCAGCTGGCGCAGATCTGCAATTGAAGCAAGGATAATGGAGAACATGTCAAAAATATGGACCGTTTTGTGCGTAACACTGAATATTGTGAAGGAGCCGTGGTTAAGCAGCTCGGCTCTTGACTTGTGGCAAGCATTCTCTGGTTTGAACCCCTTTGTCCGTGGGCGACCCTAGACAGGTCTCTTTGTCTAACACGACCATCTGTCAACTTACCTGAGTAGCATCCTTGGTGAAGTTCAAATCGTAACCAAAGTGTGGGCCATCAAACATCTCACCCGGCTCCGGTGGAGTCAAGTCAATGATGATTGGGGCGCCAACCCCAATGGTAGTCAACAGGACTGAAATAGAATTTTTTTTATTGAGTTTGCAAACTGCTAGTTCCACTAATGGTGGGAGAGTTGTTTTGAAATCTTGTTTTCAGAGGATTTTTTGAATGCCATTTCATTTCCGTAGCAACACCAGGCCTACCTTCTACGGATATCAGCATAATTTATAGCTATGGTCACTAAAGCAACACAACTCCTCTTATTGTTACCATAGCAGTAATAGTTCAAATTACCTACAAGGTTACAACAACCACAATGACAAGTTACCATGGTTATGACAGCAATACCATAGCAACTATCAACCATGGTTATCATAGCAACTATCAACTATGGTTACCATGGCAACATTACTTACCATGGTTACCAATTTTAATCTTGGGCGAAGCCAACATGCCACTGGGAATTTCCGCTTGAAACCACAAGCTGCCTGTGTTGCCATTTAGTGCCACCCACGGAACTAGGTAACAATCTCGGGACGTCTGGCCCATGCAGGCATCAACAAACATCACGTCAGACTCAGGGTCACTGGAAAAAGAAATTTACGAAGAAAAGGATATGAAATTGATATTCCAGAGTGGTCAAATTTATGTGTTGTAAATTGGAACGTTTACTGCAAGGAAGAAACTGCACACGTACACCAAATCTTATTGTGTTTGTTTCGAAGCAAATATTTTCTTTTCTTTCATGATTCAGGTTGATGATCTTGCGGGATATTTGACGTTTTTCAGATGTAGGCCTACTTACGTTGCGTTGTAATCGAGGGACGCAACAAATGATGTCTCATTATATGCAAAGTTATACATCTCATAGAAGATAGGTGGTGTATTGTCGATACCGAGAGGCGTCGTGTGGCACACCGAGAGAGACATCGGTCCACCGTAGGCGACTTTGTTCAGAGCTCGGATGGTTGTGTAGTATTTGGCGTCTGAAGGGGAGAAATGCATGCTTAGAATTATCTCTCCCAGAACTGACGGCAACAATTGTCGCCAAGTGTGGGACACAGAAATTGCTCAAAAATGTCCCATTCTTCTTCAGCTTTCCGAATTTTTGCGATGCAAGTCCGTCCGTTTTAGTAACAAAGTGAGCTATCCCAGGGTCCTGTAAGTTGTAGTAAGGATTTTTTTCAAATTAAGCAGATTCATTGGTTTTTCGTTTGTCAGATTGACAACTTTTATGCTTCGACTCGTCATAGAAGTGAGCCTGACGGTGCGGGGAACCAGGAAGAACCAGGAGATAATGACTTACCAGGTAAAATCTCGTAAGGTGGTGGGATTGGGTAGATTGTGCCCGAGTGCGTCCACTCGGACTCGTCATACAAGTGAGCCTGTGGGTCATGGTGCGGATGGATCAGATCCTCGCAAACAGCAAGGCCAACCGTCCAGGTATAACCGTGTATACCCGTCTCGTAATCATGGATACCGTCCCAGTTGACCGAGATAAATCGGTTTGCTCGTGTGTACTTGAGGTCCTCAAGAGGTTCAATCCCATTGAACACTGTTGCAGCGTCGTCTCCATCATGGGTAATCCTGGAACATTGAGAGAAAGACGGCAATTGTAAACATTTGAATTTTCACGAATAATTGTTTTGAAATATTTTTTTCACAAATCGCACAAATAAAGAGGTGCAAAAATAGGTTCGCACAATTTTAACTCATTTAACCAAAGTCTTGAGAAGTAGGCTGGCAAAATTTTGAGAGTAAAATTCATATAAATTTTATATCAAGGAATATAAAATTAATTAAACATAAATTCTACATAAAAGATTTTGGATAAATTTTATACAAATTTATTCCTTATTTAAAATTTATAGAACAGTTTTTATATAAATTTTATATAGTGGTATACTTTTGGTGCTCCTCATTCCATTCGTTATCATGTTTTCTATTACATGTATAGAGTTTAGGTTGTGTATCTGGGGGACGGCTGGTGCTCCTCATTTCTCGATTCTCCTTAGACAGTTCTCAATAAAGTCAGCAGAACTTAGAAGGCCGATGTTATGTCTCATTCCTCAACATGTTGAAAGTGAGATATGGAGATATGCCACGGTTATTTTAGCCGAAGTGATAAAGTAACTGACGTTCCATTTGAAATGTCAGCTACTTTATCGCATTCTCGACCAACTTGGCTGGCCTCTTCAGGCAGAGCAAAGTCGACCGCAGGCTGAAATGGCCACCTGACCTCCCATCACCATGCAGCAGAGACGACTGTCATTCGTGTTCTTGTCCAGGCAACTCAGTCAGGACGGCATGACGCAAAAACTTGCGTATATAAATTGTGGTGACGTTCGAACGTAAGATGAACGGACGTTGTCGCTTCGTGGTCAGTCTATCCACCCCACAGACACATTTTTATATACATTTTACATAAATCTTATGTAATTTTTTATATATACAAATTTTATACTGAGGTCGCATAAATTTTATATAGCCAAATTTTATATCATTTTATATAAAATTTATGTAAGATTTATATGAAATAAGACAATACAAATAAAGACAAATAAAGTTCATGCCTGTAAAGTGGCCAGCTCAAAGGGAAGTAAAGTTCCTGCACCGGGTTAGCTGTTTATTCCTTGTTCCCGGATTCCAGAGGGAAATAACTTATGTTACTGCTGATTCATGTTACAGTTAACATAGCACTTTTTACATTTACCTGTGGTTGTGGATCTCCTTCGAGACATCATGACACAGATGACGCCAATCCTCACGATTAAATGGAATATACGTGTGACAATCCACCCATTCGTTAAACTCGGTCGCATTTGGGGCTGGGCCGGGATATGGCGGGGTGCCGTCAAATAGGATGCCTTCTGTGGACACGATGCTTTCGTACTCAATGTAGTTGATGAGTTGTACATTGATGTAATACAAGTTGTTATGCTGAAGCCACATGTCTTGATATTCAAACTGGACGGCGTGGCCAATGCCCAGACGTTCATAATGGTAGAACATTCCATCCTGAAAATAGTTAAAACGACAACTGATTTCCAGCTTCAAACATAGCCATCAAACACTGTCCACTGTCACTCTCTTCGATAGCATAAGTTTCCTCCAGGTGCTACATTACAAATAGCTTATTGGCAAAAAGTCAATAATAGACCAAGAAGATTGAAGGTCATCATATTCCACATCCCAACCAGTTACGGCAGACTTCATCTTCAACACCATCGCTACCACAAGTAACGAATTGGACAGAACGACCTCTGCCCAGGCAATACCGATCCAATGACTGTCAGAACCTGCATCAAGGACCTGATTTATTGCGACCAGGACGAATAAAGACAACAGCTCTCATACCGACCCAATGACTGTTAGAACCTGCATCAAGGACCTGATTTATTGCGACCAGGACGAATAAAGACAACAGCTCTCATACCGACCCAATGACTGTTAGAACCTGCATCAAGGACCTGATTTATTGCGACCAGGACGAATAAAGACAACAGCTCTCTTGGCTGTCCATTGAACAATGTGATGACGAAGACAATCACCTACCTCTGAGAGTATATTTTCTGGTCCTTCGATTGCCTCGAGGCACTCACACGTGCCGTCTGCGCTGAAATCAAAATTGAAGCTCATACACTTTATGGCAGGAAACGCCAAACACTTCGACGCACACTCCTGCGGAGTGCCCACTGACCCGCTGAAGGTGATGATCTTGGAGTTGACGCGACCAATCTTGTAGCCGGTGAAATGGGCTAAAGTATCTCCAGCTGTAATGACAAAATAGTAATTCGTTATCAGATGGCAGGATATACACCAAGACATTAAACTCCTACAGACAGACTCGTAGGACGCAACTCGGAAGAAAAGAGTTTTGTTCTAAACTCCCAATACACTTTTACTTGATTTACTTAGTTAATTTCAAAAATTCCTTTCTCGTTAAAACTTATACACCGGGGTGTACTCATAGTTAAACAAATCGAACCGGGAGACTGTAGACAAGAGCCAGGAACTTAGATTAAGTCGGCTGAGAGGGGCCAATGAAAAACAACCCTGGCCCCAAACTGTGCATATTAGTAACCTGAATACTGCCAATCAATGCACGACCTGAATCCCGGCCCCATTTAAGTCCCCATTTAATTCGGTCCATCTGGTCACTGCCTATGGTCTCCCTAGAAGAAGATAAGCTAATTTATCATCCACTTACAGGTACCCAGCTCTTTCACATTTGGCTTCAAGTCAAAGTGGTACCATTCCACGACAGCATCGCCATAAATCTCTTTCCCGTAGCCAATGCCGACATTCTGATCCACGAGCGGGGAATCCTCCATGGCGACGAGGCTCCCTCGCAGCACACGCGGGTTACTCGTCGAAATGAAGTCTGTGTTCATTCGACCAATCGGCAGTGTGACGTCATATGTTGGTAAGTCACATGTGACGTAGACACTACTGCCGGCCGAGTTAGATCCAGTGATTTTGAAGAAGACCGGCAAACCGTGGAGAGGGATATCCTGTGATAACCAACAAAACATTATTCATACAGTGATAACTACCAAATTTTCGCACACGTTTTATTTCTCAAGGATTGGCAAATATTCGCAAAGTAAAATTGTGAAAACATATCATCACCCGCAGCAATTAGCAGGTATCATTGTTTACACCTAACATACACAAATTCCACACCTCTTGAATAACTTTTGCCCTGTTAGTGTCCATCTTTGTGTGCTATAGACTTAATTACTCAACACTTTGAGACGTATTAACAGTGGATTTGAGTATATTATACAGACATCTACCCTCATGCACTACAGCGCCTGTTCACTAAGAGCCCCAAGTCAAAATAGACAATTTTAATTTTATTGAAAAACATATTCTGCCGCGAGTATGCAGTCCAACGTTTGGCATTCACGAAAAGTCTACGCTACGAAGATTTTCTCTTCTACAGTATATATATTTTCCTTAGCCACCAGTAAATACAATGAACACGACTGGCGTACCCCTTTAAGGCCTAATTCTTTTACTCAGGAGACCAACCTGAATAAAATCATTGTTTTCTCCTCCGAGTTCAAGTCCAGTAACTAAATCGCTGCCACCGGGCGCACTACCGATGTCAAGGATCATTTTCACCTGACTCCTGTCGTCATTGGCTCGCACAGAGATCTCAAATCCCGGATCCGTGAAGTCGCGACCCGCAAGCTGGGTAACTTCACACGCCCTCGTGGCAGCACCTCTTTTTCCAGACTGAAATCAAAGCGGATAAAGGAAGCTTGAGATGACATCTCAACCTGGCCATCACCGCTGGTATGCTTTCAATCCTAGTGAGTCTTTTTACAATTTGGAACGAGTTTACTGTCCCGATCTTGGCCCCAAAAAAGGTCATCAACTGACGAAACAAGTTCCATCGTTCAATGGATTTATAGTTGATTGCGATCAAACTACGTCATTTCCGATCAGGGATTGTAAATCTAAACCGATTTGTGTTTACGAAAATGTCTGTGTACACATTTCATCACTGTTCTGTCGGAGCAAATAGTCAAAATCGTCACATTTTGTCAAAGTTTCTGTGTGACGAAAAATGTGAGGTTTTGACTATTTGCTTCTCTGACAAGACATCAACGAATTCATATCATGTGAATGGATTCTGGTATCCTGTATAGCAGGAAAATAATGAAAATGGAGCTTAGCAAGTGCAAGTTACAAACTGTGTCAGCTCATGACAGTGGCTAAAATGATACGCCACGTCGAAGAAAAAAAGGGCATCTTGTTTACCAACCGTGCTATCCTTTCCAGCAAATTCTGGCGGTGATTTATCCTCATCTTTTGTGTTGACGGTGAATATATTCGTACGAATACTCGGTGCAGTGTACTCCCATAAATTCATACTGAAAAGCACCTTTTTGATCGTTACAAATGCGAGATCGACTTCCAACGTTACCAAGGCGATAAGCTTCAATTTCAATGGAATGATCTCAAGATCCATCTTCAACCTGAAAAGGAGTCAGAAAATAAGGTTCTTTGTCTGTCTGAGGTGCTCCAGCGCGAAGGCAGAATAGAGATCCACTCGACCAGTGTTGGTTTTAGTACAACCAACGTCATTGCGGTGCTTTAGCACCGCCAACATATACCTGGTGGAGACCCAGGCAGGAGCACAATACACGAGGAATAGACGTCACATAAGGGAGACCCAGGAAACCTTCGACCAACCAGTCTAGGACGAAGACATCGAACAGCCAACTTACACTGACACGGAACTGGCTCAACCCGAGCCCCCTACCCCTCCTATACCGCACACAATTCCTTGAATTTATGTTGATGTAAACAGGATATGTCAGTGATGTCAGAAATACCTCACTAAAATCAGATATGGCCATTCCAATTTTTTGGGCTAAAGGAACTTCTCAAGTGATTTTCATTGCAGAGATTTGCAATATATGTCGCTACTTGGAGTAATAAAAGATTGCCAGTCAATCAGTGGGCATAATCGGTGAACACTCTGTGTGTTAGATAGAACCATTTTATGTCTACCTGCGCGTTTATTGCTGCAATGACCAATTCTTGTTGCTGGCAGCTATGATGGTCCCCGCAGACAAGTGATATTTAACGCATGTAAAATTGCTTGCCCGAGGAAGGTTTATCAAACAGGTCGTGCGAGAAATCCACTTACATCACATCAAATGGGAAGGTCATAAACCAAATCTCGGCATATGTTGGGAATCGGAGCTCGCAGATGTATCCCTCGAGGCGGAGTTTACCGTAGAGCAACGCGCCGATACCCAGTTCACCCCAGACCAAGATACCAGTGTATGGCGTCACTTCAGCAAATGCACTCATTTGGAGAACTTTCACTCCTAGAGTACAATCTGCTCCATAGTAGCCATCCGCACCAAATGCTGCAAGAAATTGAAAGAATGTGGGAAAACTGTCCTAAAAGCTACAAGAAATAGTAAAGCTGTGTAAACATCTGCACCAAAGGTGTTGTCCAAGTTTTTGAGAAATCCTTATAATTTTCAAGTTCTGTCGCCCACCTATAAGCTATCCAATTCCGATATATACATGTATAGATGTTCAAGAGCATCCCCCACTTGTATTGCCTCCTGAATAGGTACGGTTTTAGGGATTTTCGGTACTAGCCCAGAGTGTCTATTTGGTGTTATACTACAGTCTAGGGAGTTGTTTCTACGGACGCCACGCCACCATGTTTTCCCGGATGGGCGCAAAGCCTGTCGGGTATGCGGCCAGGAATTTTAGTTTGTGTTTCAAGGTTCAGGGAGCAAGGCCCGCCGGAAGGAGGGAGTCACCATATACCGATCGAGATCATCATTATAATCTTGACCTATGGGCGTATAATCCAGAGTGACCCGAGTGAAGACAAACAGTGCTGCCCCGAAGTGGACGAGCCCGCCAGGAACGAAGTAGAGACGTCGATGACATTCAAGTCAACGGTCCTGGACGATCGGTGCCCTCTGGTGGTGACTACAAGCAGCGAGATCGATCCACACTTCCATTTTCGGTAAGTAAGCCTAGCTTACCTCTATTTCACCCTGATCGTCAGAACACAGTTCCAAAGCGCTGGAGCCGTAACCCAAACGCCTTACACCAAAGCTCACGCTCTTTAACCTCAGTGTGAAAAGAAGGATTTTTTCAGTAGACCATAGATCACGTGTGTGATTGTATGTGAGTACTGTTGATACTTACAGAACGTCATTGGTATGAGCATGCCCACTAAGAAATACATGGTCCGCTTGAAGAAGGTAACAGTAGTCTTCGGCATAGGGAAACTTCCTTTCAGTATCAACTCCTCATTCGCAAACTCTTTCAACTTGTCTGGGTTGGTAAATACGTCTATCATCTCATTGTACTTAAGAAAAATTCACAAGTTTTTATACTAGGTTTAAAAAAAAATATCAACGGCAGGCCTACCATCTGAAAGTTCTCATCAAGAGGTTTTCAATCGGTTTTGAGATATCAATTTTTGTGACAATTGTAAACCTTGTACCTTGCAACAGATGTGTTGAAGTTTGACCCTTGAGAAAGAGGGCATGAAATTACCTCAACCCTCTTTTGCCCCACAGAATGGAAGACGACTAAAAAAGGGTATGAACATTGCACAGGCGCTCCAGGGAAAAGCTTAAGGCCCTATAAATTGAAGCAACGTTAAAAAAAATCCACAATTAACGAAAATCTGTAGAGGCACTCAGTATACAAATGGTGATGACCTGATGGTTAGCAACCTTTTCATCCCCTATTTCCTGTGTGGACTCTTCCAATTCATGAATTTAAGGAGTCGATTCCAGTAACTGGGTGTGTAATGGTTATTAAATACATACCAGGGTAACAAAAAGGTCCTTCATGGTCATGGCAAGTTCATACATCTGAATTGGATCCAAGCGAGCCATGATTACGAACACTTCAAGGTCCGAGATGG
Organism: Lineus longissimus; assembly: GCF_910592395.1. Taxonomy (NCBI): domain Eukaryota; kingdom Metazoa; phylum Nemertea; class Pilidiophora; order Heteronemertea; family Lineidae; genus Lineus; species Lineus longissimus. Next base: position 6,729,890 of record NC_088322.1, read on the forward strand.
ACATGTTGGCCAGCTGGAGACCAAGGAGGTGTATGCCGTTCGCAGTCAAACCTTTGCCGAAGAGGAACGTCTTTGTCGCCGGGCTGGCCATGTCCTTGTCACTTCCATCTCCAAGCATCTCGATGACTTTTGCCGCTGCAAAATATGAGTAATATGAAGAAATGAACAAATTATGAAATGAGGTCTTTTGCCAACAGTTGTTCAAGTACAACGCTGGTTAGCAGTCTGTGCAATAGGAAGTCAGCCCTAATCACTGCTTGGTAGCACTGCTTTGACGCCGAAGCACATCCTTGATTCGAGGCCTAGGAACATCTGACAAAAAGTCACCATTATGATGTTAGGCATATCTCACATATTACGAACTTCCCGCTCCATTTTGCAATGAAATTTATCCACTGTTATGCATTTGAAGATAACGGACATTCGTGCTTACGGACAGCTCCGCGCTTGTTGAAAAAAAACCATCACAAAGCAGGCATGGCCCCTCAGCCCACAGATGATGACGTTGTAAAGGTAAAGTTGGCTTAGTGGGGAGTGGCTGTTGTATGAAGAAAAGTTAACAGAGTGTCCTGGAGAGGCTGTGGCGTTGAGATATTGGAAATGATTGGGAACCAACTCTAAGTAGGCGTGGGGGAACGTTCCCCACCTCAGACACAAACAATTGAATCGATGGTAAAATTTGTTCTTCTAGAAATTGACGGAAACCATGATTACACCGAGGCAGTGGGTATGAATTGGCTCCAGGAGCTGTGAGGAGTCCCTTACATTGCACTTCTATGTTTGAGATAATTCGAAATACACTTTACCTCCTGGAAGAGAAGCAGGTACGGACTTCGACGTCAACACTTTCGGTTTCTGATGTGACGCCGGTCCCTTGCCAGCCAGTGCCTTTTTTGCTCGTTGGAAGACTGTCAACTGAGGAGGATATTTCGGATTTTTCGAGACCTTTTTGCCAGCATTAGGCCCTGTCTTATAGATAACCGTGGTGTCCTTTTGCTTAGCGAACATCCTCGCAATCTCCTCGTTACTCTTTCCGGTCTTCACAGCTCCAGCGATCATTTGTTCCTGCGCCTTCCTACTAGTTGGACTATCATTATTTCTAAAAGGAAACAATATGATTAAGGTCACTTGTAAGCTCTCTATGTTCACCCAGGAATATTGGAACTGAGCTGAGTTGGATAAGGCAGGCGTTGCAGAGTAAGATGCTGAAGAGGTTTCTGCTTAGAACTGTTCTTTCTCCTTCTCCAAGACGGGGGAACAGTATATTCATCTACGGGTATTTATATATTTAAGGCCATGTTGGCATACTGTCATAGAAAACCTTACAAAACACATATTTTGCAAATAAAATATAATAACATTACGGTAATGAAATCGGGTCGCACGGATCATTGACGAGCAGTCATGCCGCATGTGATACATGGAGCGCTTGCCGATGACGTACAGTTCCAAGAAAATATTAATGAGCCCACTTTGGAGGAGCACATTACCCTGAATTATACGAGTGATGAAGAGCGTCGTCGATTATTTATAGAAATCGCCACAAAATATATTTGGACCTTACTAATGGCCCAAATCTTTACAGTTATTTGTATTACAAAATATCTTCCTCGCATTGGCCAGAAAACTTCACCGTTGGACTATTTAAAATATATGGCAATCTCAGTAAAGTGACCTGACCATGGTCACATTAATTGATATGACCATGGCACTGCAAACTGCCAAATTTTTCGCGGATTTGATACAAAATAGGAAGTGACTACTTGGCAAGCCCGGCTTACCAAACAGCGACTTTTTCTTGTCCTGAATGGAGAGCCGAACTCATTTAAAGTAAAGTCTCCAGCTCGCCAAACAGGGTAGATTTTTTACCTGTTTGGCAAGCCCGGCTGGCCGAACAGGGTGGCTTTTTAGTGCTGTTTGGCAAGCGGCTCTCCAAACAGGACAAAAAAAGATGCCTGTTCGGCGAGCGGCTTGCCAAATAGACCCGGCCTATAAGATATTTTTGATTGGAGAAATCATAAGAAATTTAGTATAAATTTGCAAACAAACCAAAAAAATACTCACAGACGTCTTTGAATAAGGGCAGACCGGCGCGTTCGACTGTTACCAAACAGTGAGCGACGTTTTCGCTTTGAGCAGACAGGTTTTTTGTAGTAGGTCATCGCTAGGAGTGTGTCTGTCCGACAACTCTCTGTCGCGTCCCAGTTGTTGACAAAACAGGTTTTCACCTCTGCACGCACTTGATACCGGCCGCCATTGTCACGGATGATGTAGGATAGTGTGATGGCCGTTCCGATCAATTCAACATGAGTCACACCTGTTATAACAGATACAGGTAACAATCAAGTCAAATCACAATACTCAACAATAATCTGGCTTGCAACGTGTAGCACGATAGAGCACAAATCTGGCTACTATCTCCATATTTGACAACTGATCCAACTGTCCAACTCATTCGTGTTGGATTTGCAATCTTGTTGCATTTCTTCATTTGATTCTCATGGGATACTGCATGAGTCTGCTGACCACGCAACTTAGTTGTGTCTGGCCCGCTGGATTTTGGGTACGAGTCAATGGCAATCCTGCCTTCGACATTTTGGGTGTGGGTAAATGCTAGTTATGCCTGCAGCATGAGGTATTATGTGGAGTCAACTATAGGCTACTCCCTTCCTATGTGGGAGCTTTTACCTGCACTAGCTTAGACACTCAGGCGTTTGACTATGAAGCTCCCATAACCACTAGGCCATAGGCTCCTTTAACTACAATCATGCAATGAGGCTCCTCTGACAACAAGACCACGAAGCTCCTCTATCCACAAGGCTATGAGGCTCCTCTAACCACTAGGATATGAGTCCCTGCTTAATACCACTTGGCTATGAGGCTCTCCTAACCACTAGGCTATGAGGCTCCTTTAACTACAATGAGGCTTCTCGGACAACAAGACCACGAGGCTCCTCTAACTACAAGGATGTGAGGTTCTTCTAACCTCTAGGATATGAGTCCCTGCTTACCACGAGGTTATGAGGCTCCTGTAAGATGTCAAAATGAGATACGTACCATACTCAAAACCAATCAAAGACCTGGCAAATTTCTTCTTCTCGAATGCGTACTCAATCTGTTCCTTGCAATGGTCAATCTTGAAATTGAAGTAGAGGTTCTTGGTCTCAACAACCAGGTCGCTCGGGAAGCAGCAAGCGATGTTGCGACAAGTCTTGTCCATCACACAGTATTGTTTACCAAATGTTGGCAGTGCGTAATCAGCACAGTTTGCTGGAAGTAGAAGATGTCAAATCAAGTGTATGAATTAAAAAACCAAACAAATGAGAAAGTCACAAAATGCTGCATTTAAATTTTGTTAATGTGAACCTTGTAAGTCTGATTGATTGAAATTTGGCAGACATAAAGGTTTTAAACGGATATTGACATTTTTGATTTTGCCAAAAAAACTCCTTGACATATGAATGAAATGTTAAGGCTATCTATCTTCAGCCCCTCGGGTCCTAGCAGGATGTTTTGGGTGGCGTTGGGGGCGGGGGATTCTATGAAACTGGCCACAACAGGTAAAGAAATACTCACTACCAGGTTTGAGAGCTTCATACGTGCAAGACGGATTTCTTAACAACGTCAACTCTGACCCGATAATATTTGGCAGCAGCCTTCCATAGGAGCTCAGCGGCCAGGACAGACTGCCGTCCGCATCGCAGAAAGGCACGCCGAGTTTCAGACCGCTTAAAATGATGGTGTCCTCGCAGGCGTCGTCCAGGCAGGTTTTGTATCTCATGGAGATAATGTACTGTCCATTGGAGACGGTGCGGTCCAGCATGTAGTACAACTTGAGGTTCTTGCCAACCTTTATGTCCTTTTCTTTGCCTGAAATATTGATTGGAAATTGGGGTTGTGCATGGATTTATACTAGGACAAAGACCATTAAAATATCCTGCAGTCCATTGTGGTCTGGTAGGTCCGCAGCAGGTGGTATGGATGATCTGCTTTGTCGTGGCGGCCATCGAATCCTATTCCGTCAAACGTGAAGAACCCCAGTCTACAAGAATTCGATATGGAACTTACCAAACTTGAATCCAATCAAGGAGATGTTTCGAAACATCCGCTCGAAGCCAACAGAGAGCGTGTAGTCGCACGGGTCAATGTCAAACCAGACCTTGAAGTTCCTCGATGTGATCTAAAGACAGAGTAAATAATGGATAAATGATTTTTTACCGTAAATTACCAAATTCCCGCACTTATTCATTCTTGGAAGTTGAAAAGAATGAAAGTTATCATTATTTTGTTTTAGGCGTGGGACAAAACTCATTTTTTCCAACCAAGAAATCAATTTTCGCAATATCTATTTTTACAAATTGTGGTTATTTCCCTGCAAATATTTGGGGCTGAGCTGATGTAAACTAGATATTTTAAGCTCTATAAACAATATTGATGAATTTTAAGATATGTAGGAGGAAACCAGGGACCCGGAGGAAACCAAGGCTGTGAGAGAAAGTTGCCTTCTCCATCACTTTCAGGAAGGCAACAAACCAGAGAGCGAGTCCTCAAGAACAGAGGTGACAGGTGTTGATGTCAATTCCCTTACAGCTACAGCTAGCTTCCAGGAAAATGAGTACCAAGTGATGCATGGAGACATAAATTCAGCAAACTCACTTTCAAGTCCATCGCTGAGCAACACTCGACACCAGTGCACTTGTCACTGAATGCACACTTGACGTTCGCAGGCAACTTGGGCATCTTGTAGCCCTTGCAGCTGGCCGGATTGACAGATGTTGGCATCTGGCACTCGGTGTCTAGCACGGCCTTCCGTTCAGCACCGAGTCTATTTAGGACGATAGCACTGGCTGGTTGGACCATTTCACCATTGGCATCAACATTATCAACTGTAAAGAAATGTTTTTTATATTGATTTGCAATTTTGATATTATATCATGACTTCAATGCTATCAATTAAAGAGAAGCTTTTTGACTTCTTAACTTACGAAAAATTATGCAATCACTTCTCATGCAGCGAATTTTAAGAGCCCAACTATAGCATGTAATATAAGATTTTTCAATGAAAGATCACGCCATTTTTAATGTCGTTTTCTTCTTCTGCATTTAATATGGACCATCTCGAGGCTGACATCTCTGAGGGCCAGGTGCTATACCTAACATTGACTAATAGGCATGGCACAACATCTATTAAGGTTAAGATGTATAGCCATTCATCGTTTATCATGCAGGAGGCTGTTTAGATGGCATGTCTGCTGCCTACTTCAGCCTTAGGTCTGGTTTCTTCTTCGGAGGGCCCAGCTCCTAGACTGCCTGCTATCCAAGGCTAATGAGTACAATCTGCCCGGGTTTGAAATCAGAGTTTTCCTTCTCCTAGATGATTTACCACTATATTAAGTGGCTGATGAGCTTCATCTTCCCATAACTTCCTGGTTCAGTGGTGGCACTGTCTTGCCTTTCCCATCACTTCAATGAGTAGAAACTTCCCCACCATGAAAGGGGATGATGGGAGCGTTTCATTAGAATTTAGGATTTCAGTTCCAAAAGAAAACCAAGAGAGCTTGCGGACACTGACTGATGTAAAACGTGAAAACTAAGATTTCTCTCACTTACATGAGGGCCACGAAAATGTCTTATCAGCGTTACAAAACGGCACTGGGACAGAGGCGCCAGAGAAGATAACAAGTTCTGCCTGACAGACACCATCTTCTTGCGTACAAACGAGTAATGAGAGCGAGATGTAGAAATCACGTCTGTCCACTGATTGGCTGATATCGTACTTAAGTTTGAGACCTTTGCCAATTGGTTCAATTTTCTCCTCGGCTGAAATGAAGCAATATACGTTTGTCTCAGATGAATAAAACACAACAAAAAAGTTCCGAATTATTCACCAAAAATCAATCTAGTAACCAACAGATATCATAAATAAGAGGTTTGCTTATCAAAATGTCACCTCCAGGGAAAGGCCCAGCCAGATTTGGGACACTCTTAACTTATAAACTCCTATAACTAATGCCAGGCGCCTGGCTAGATGGCAGTTTGTACCCTATATTTAACGAGATGGCGACTGATTGGAAGCAGCTACTACATGGCTTGAACCTCTGACCTTAAGTTTAAGAATTGGACACCTAAACCACCAGGCCACTGGGATCAGTAAAAAATTGCCATCGGGGTAAATGAAAAGACTTTTAAATATTTTCATGAATTTTTTTTTCACTCACCTTGCGTGAATCCGATCAAAGTGACGTTCAGATTCCATTTCTCAAATCCAACCGACAGCAAGAAATTACACGGATCAATCTGCGCCCAGACACTAAACTTCCTCTTGATGACATCAAAGTCAAGCTCCGCACAGCATGTCATGCCAGTACACATGTCACTGAACTTGCACGTGACACCAGCTGGGAGAGTGCCCATGGAGAAATGGGGGCAGCGGGCCTGGAGGTCGCCCGATGATTCTGACAGAGATTTGCAGGCCCCGGAGTTGATGAGTAGAGGGTCTACACCAAGCTGGGAAAGGATTAGGCCGCTTGCTGATTTTTTTTGAACTGGATTGAAAAATGAAAACGAACAGTAATATTTTGTAATCAATGAATCGTTTGCTACTTCCCAGAAGCTCAAATTGGGAATTCTCTCGAGTATTGACCGATCAGAAACCATGTGAGCTCCAAGGTCCAGATTTCTGTGTTGCACAAGAATGATTGGCATACCTGGCCGGACATCCCAAATGGTGAATGCATCATTTCCATTACATAATGTATTCACCATTTGCATGCACCCACTGCAATCTATGCATCACATGCTGCACTTGCGTTAATGACGCACATATCACAAAAGTATCCCATAGGTAACAGGAAATGTTTTCTTCCTTTGGCTCGAAGGAGATTTCAGCAAGAAAGACAGATGGTATGGTTTTAAATGTGTAGGGGCAACCAGTTGCAATTTACTACAAACACAGATATATTGCGGCCATTTTATTTTACGGTTTATAATGCTGCAACATTGGCATAACTTCAATTTAGTTTTTTGACAAGCAGTTATCAGTAATATCAATGAGATTTTATTTTTCGTATCTAACTATTTGCGCAATTACATGTAAGTGTTAAAAACGTGAAAATAAAAGGCACATAACGACTTTCGGAATTAAAGTATTTATCAATCTTAGCATCCCTACTTACCATCCTGAGGCCAACTGATGGTGTTGTCGTCATAGTTACACGTTGGAATCGGCATCCGCAACTCGTTGAAAACTATGTTGGGCAATGTCAAACCGAACGAATCTGCGTCAAAGGTCAACATGGCCGAGACAATGAAATGCTGTCCAGAATTTGGACGATTGATTGTGTACGTTAGGTGAATAGTACTTGCGATGTCGGTACTGACTGGAGTTCCTGCGAAGAGAAGATGGGCATTTTTTAAAGTTTGTATTTTGACCTTACCATCACCAGAAATTATTGGCTCCTTTAAAATATTGTCTGCGTTTGAAACCTTAAACAACTGGCGACCAGATTGAGGAATAAAGAGCATCAGCATCCCAAACTTATGTTATTCCTAATCTATCTAATTATAAGATTAAGATGTGCCTAATTAATGAAATAAACAAATCATACACATACCCCAACTGTAGCCCTTTAGTGTTCCATTAAATTCCCACTTCTCAAATCCAACATGGAACGACAATTTACACGGATCAAGCAAGACTCGGAATGCAAATGTTCTGCTTGAGATTTTCATATCCATGTCGATGCAGCAGTCGAAACCGGTACACTCCCGATTGTACGCGCAGCGGTAGTTTTCCGGCATTGACGGTAGCTCAAAGTGGGGACAAGATGTTGTGGACACACTTAGATCACAGGTCAGCCCGTCGCGGAGCAGGTTGTTCTGGAGAGCTAGGATCTTTTCTGCTGCATCACCAGCATAGCTGATCATGGCAGCTTGGACATCAACAGCTGAAGCGACAAAGATTCTTCACAGTCTCTAATATGCATTACCTCATACTTTGCGCACAAAAAAGCCATCTAAGTGAGATTAAAACCGCGATGCGACTTCTGATGATCTCGATTTGTTTGAGGTTAGGAATCCTGACGTCCAGGGTGTCATACCATGTCATACAGTAACCAACAAACAATTCCAGGTTTTTTTTTAGTTCCCATGGCTTGGTAGCCAGCAATGTTAACCACCCGTCTATTTGCCTCCTTCTGTGCAGAAGTCATACTTACAAGGCCAGCTCATTGCACCACTCTGGCATAACGGCACCGTCATGATGGTGTCATGCATGAAGTACAACGGGTCCGAGCACATGCCATCCATGCAGTACTGAAGGCCAAAGTCGATGATGAACTGACCAGGGATGCCCTTCTTGAAGTTGTACATAACTTGGAGGGTGTTACCATAAGACTTAGACCAGACAGATCCTAAGGAACAGAAAAAAGTATTTTGATGAAACAAACAGTTCTTGTTGAGAATTTTAGTGTTTCTTCTGATCAAAAATAAAGGTGTCAGCGCCACCATATCCCATGCCGATCCACGGTCGTTGTGCGTATATCCATCCTTCACCGCCGATAACTCCTCCCTGATCGGCCGTCAGATGGGCTGTTACTTAATCGGTAGTCTCCCTGCATTCCCTTCCTTTCCCACGCGTCCTCTGTCGTGACAACACTAACATTACACTCACTCGTGGTTGTCGCACGAGACACGCACTGAAAGCCATCATAATTGAAGATCAGGTGAGTAACGGTTCAAGGGATGCTGACCTGACCCAAATGCACAGTGCATGTTGCATAGAAGAAGGGTAACCTGATCCTGAGGTTGGCACTATCAATTCAGGCCGTCATTCAATTACTTTGCGTCAAGCAATTTGATTGGCCACCCGTTTATGATCGTGCGTCCGAAAGATTACCTGGCGGGAGTTATCGGCGGTGAAAGGAGGAGACTTTAGGACTGATATTCACCGCCGATAAGTCGGCATGCCATATCCCTGCCTTTTTCAGAACAGCTAAAGCATTTTTTGTTAAAGAAGGGAGGTAACACTGCCCTTTTTCTCAGTTCACCGTCCTCTTTTCTTTGCTCATTCCCAATTTCCTTGCCTTTCAAAATTTCTAGTAGAATTTATAAAATGTAACATTCCTTGAAAGATCGAATCCAGCAATAAATTACGAGTTGACGTCTTGGTATGGAGTAGTGTCTTGGAAATGGTCAGTGACTTTCCGGATTCCTCAGGGAATCAATTACCAGTAATCAAAAAGAGAAGCTAAAGATTTTTGTGACATCAATTACATGCAAGATGTATTTCATGAACATGTAATCAAATGGCCTGGTTTTGTATTTTGTATTTTCAGTTTTTCTTTTTAAAAGAACTCACCAAAGCTATCAAATATGTTCCTTGTGACCTCATCTGTCTCAACACTAATTTTGACCTCATATGTACACGGCATAATCTCGAAGCTCGCCTTGAACGCATACTCCATTTTATCGAAGAAATGCATCGTGGCACAGCAGTCCAACGTCAAGCAATCGGAGTTCAACTTGCAGCGGAATCCTTCAGGCATAGCCGGGAACACGAAGTCCGGGCAGTTGGCGTGTGATTGTTGGACATAGTTGTCTGCTACTGGGCAGGCACTTCGGTCGAAGAAAGATGATGGTAAACGCAATCGGCGGAGGATGTCATCTGTTGCGCCGACCATTGCGCTTGCCGGAAATGAGCTCACGAAGCTGCTGAGGTCGGTACCTGCAAGAAACAAAAGCTCCTGAATGATAACGACTAACGATAGATAAAGATGTTACTCTTACTGTATTAGAGTTACCGGTAGCAAGTATGGATTAATCTATACTTGCCGGAAGGTTTAACGATTATGGATGGGAACACCTGAACATTTGAGTAAAAAGCTATACGCACCTAAGTTAAAGTCAGCGTTACATTCAGGCATTGGCATTTTGAACTTGTCCAGCATTGGGTAGGTGTTGTCGTCGTCAAGATAAATGCTGAGGACTAGGACGTATTCCAGCATGGCTGTGCTATCGTCTTTACTGACAGAGAAGCTGAAGAGATCAAAATAGGTACTGCTAATCCTGGATATATTTTCAGCACGTAGAATCGCATTCCCGATACCGGAGTCAAAGTGTGTCCACTCACTCGAATCGAATCTTGCTGCCTGCTGAAAATCTTTTATGAAACTACTATTGGTTAGGTAGCAAACCTGTGATGGACTAGCAACATCTTGAACCCAGGGGAATGTTACTTCTAGACGCAGAGTGCTATGGATCTGGGAAGCTCTGCCTTAATGAGCTGGTGATGCCCGACATCCTCAAGTCACTGATCCCTTATATAGGCTGAAGTATCTTCTTAGATCGAGTCCCAAGGCAGTGAGGTACATCTTTACCCATGCAGCAGTCAATGTAAACTATGTAGCCCTTGGGGCCGGGGTCACCGCTAATTCAGTGTCAGTGTCGAGTTCTCAGTGAAGAGTTTTGTTCTACCTGTGCCGAGGCTCCAAGTAATAATTTCAAGTCCATGGTGAAAAAGTGTCTCCAGCCCTGACCCAAGAAAAAAATGGCAAGTGTCGAGTGAGTGTTGATCACCTGAGTAGGGGAGTACAGGGTTCACATTGACAGCTGCATTACCAGATGACTGCCTGATGTTAAAGCACTTTGAGCAAGAACCATACTTACAAAGCGCGAACAAACTCGGAAATCTCCATCAGATTTTCCCGATCCCAGAAACTTGCATCAAGCGTGACGTTGTACTGGTAAGTTTCGAGACCAGCTGACACCTTGTTTGAACATGAATCGACAATCGACCACACTTTCATTGGCTTCTTCAAAAGCTTGTAGTCAACATTCAAGCAGCACTCAAGACCCATGCACATGTCGTCATAGCGACACTGGACAAAATCTGGCAGTTTTGGCATCTTTAGGTGACGGCAACCTATAAGTGAAGGAATATTAATTTTGTCCAAAGGATGCCAGCCGGGGAGGATTTGCTGAACCGTTAGCTTAACATGTGTGACTGGCTCCAGCTAAAGTGTCAACATGTGCAAAAATTTGGATAGGGTACGTAGGTGCAAACGTTTTGAAAATATTAGCGTAGGAAGATTCCTAACACAGTTGTCTTTAAAATGATGTATGATGCATGACAATCTAAAGGATTGACTGAGATATGGACTTCAGGTCACTCTCTAAAGTTATGGTTTAAGGTAGAGAAATATTGTCCAAAGAAAAGCAGTTGAAGGAATAACCTATTTTCTGTATCACCTCTAAACACTCCAGACATAGTTCATGTAGTTGAGGCACTACTGGCCTATAATCGGGCTGTTCTGGACTGTTTGTTCAATATCAATTCCTGATAAATATCTGCCACCCCTCCCAAACATACTGAAACGCTGATATTTTCATAAGAGCCAGTCCTGCATTTATGTCACGACATTCCCTCTTCAAAGCAAATACTCCTTACGTGAGCCGAGCTGTGCCTGTGTCAGGTTAGAGTTGAATTCACACATGTCGCCCTCAACGATCCAAAGCAGCTTCGTCGACCTGAGCACCGCTTCATTTGCATATTCTGTGGGCGTTCCGCTGACTTCTGCTGCGGTTTTCGCCAAAGTGCCGCTCGGCCATTCGAACGAGTCGTTGATGTTGCAGTATGGGATTGGGAAGGTGTAGTCGACGAGAAGCGGGAACTCAGTGGTTGTGAAGCCCGGGATGTTCAAGTCGAGCTTTAGGTTGAATTGGAAATTGTTAGCATCCTTGTCAATGGTGTAGCTGAAAGAGAATGAAGTTTATATAAATTTTCACATCTGACACCGAATATAGTGTCCCAATGGACAGTGTACATGGCATGCATGATTCCAATGATAGAAAAACCTTGTAAAAAAACTGGTAAAATTCCAAAAATGTACGGGGTTCAAAGGGTTAAACAAGCACTTACACAAGAGCAATAGGGCTAGGATTGCCTGATCCAATGTCAACTCTCTTCTCCACACCACGCACAAACGTAAACAAGGTCGTGTTGAAATTAAAGTGCTCGAATCCGAGGGACAGGCGGTATTCACAGGGGTCGATGATCAGCCATGTCTTGAAGACACGATTGATGATACCGAGGTCGATGGATGAACAGCATTCAATTCCCAGGCAAGGGTAGTTGATCTGGCAGGTGGTTCCAGATGGCTGGCCCGAGGGAATGGTGATAGAACTATCAGGACAAACTGGAAAGATTTGCCAAAATGTTCTTCGAATGACTAAGTTTTACAGATTGCGCTATACGAAAAACTCATCATTATGATTATCATCACTTGCCCGAAACAACAACTACAACTAATCAAAGATCAGGGCCAGGTTATTCGAAACAGGTCAGCCACTAAAGTGGCGGTCACATTATTGCGGTCATCCTGACAAATGTTCTCGTGATAAACCTGCATCAAACAACACTTTATTGCTCATTTTATCAAATAACGAACATTATCATAGGGGGCTGACTTTACAGAAGGAGACAACGCCAAGTTAGCGACGTACCTTGTTTTGAACAACTGGGCTTAGGTTTGTTTGTTGAATTTGTAACTTTCTGCTGAAGGGTCCCGAAATATAAAATGCTGGCTTGAATGGTATTTTAATTCGGTGATTATAGAATAATAACTTCGTCCCAATCTCATCCAAGAGAAAGACCTCAAGTTAAATTTCAAATGTCCGACTTCTTAAAGTGATCGAGAATCCAACATGTCTAATTACTGTCTTTTGACTGTTGGAACTGTAAGAGTCTTTACCTACCATCATCGATTGGATTGTTTGTGTCTGGACAGATCTTGGTGGTGGCAGCAATGATATGGCCAAGTCCAAGGGATCTGAGAGCAGCCTCTAAGGCATCGACAGACAATGGTGATTCAGCGTCATAGAATTCCTGCAATTGAATGAAAGTAATGGGGGAGTTTGGCCTCTTGAGCTTTGGTCAGCAACAAGTCTCGGGACTTGTTGCTGAATTTGAACTACACCGAATTTGACCCGTACTGTACCTTAAGCGTCTGCCCATCTGGGAGTATGACTGTCTGATTTATGTCAGAAGTTGTCTGGAACACACCATCACTGGGATACATACCTTTAGCGTCTGTCCATCTGGAAGTATGATAGTCTGACTCATGTCACAAGCAGTTTGTGGGACTTCCGTGTGCTTATACAGCTGATGTTCAACCTGGCAGGGCTGTCCTGGGTCCAGACAAATACTCAGCTTCATTGTCACTAGGTATTTCTTCTTGTTAGGGATTTTGTTTAAGGTGTAGCTGAAAACGAGGAACAATATTAGCCTAGCACTAATCTGGAAGAGATTTGGTAGGGCATCTACAAGACAGGAATCAATCTTTGTTCAATGAAAAACGTTTTTCAAGTGAAACTCACTAGAGCATTTGGTGACAACCATCCTCTTCTCAATGAAAATGCATGATCATCCTGGACTGCAGTGAAGCAACAGTAGGCCTCATCCTGTTAACAGTCGCTGGCTTATAAACCTGGTCCTTGTTCGGTGATTGTTGTTCAACGGGTAAAGCCTATACCGGCCTCAGGCACAGAGTAAATATAAGTTAAAAACACCTTTTGTGGCTAAGTGTCTTAATTGGTACCAAGTGTATGGTTTCTATTGTCCGGAATAGACTAGAAGACTTACGTGACTTTGAACAAGTCCATCAAATCAAAGCTATCCTCGACTCCCCAATCGTACGTGAAGATCGAATATGTGAAATTGAATCGCTCAAGGCTTCCACGGATGACATAGTTGCAAGTGTCCACAATGAATTCCATGTTGAGTGACCTCTGGTAGATGCCATGGAAATCGACATTGAAGCAGCAGTTGATGCCGGAGCACATGTCTTGAATGTTACAGCGGATGCCATTGGTGAGGACAGGAAGGTCGTAGAATCCGAGGGGGCAGTCTGGGGAAGAGGAGATGAAGAACAATCAAGTGACAAAAAGGCAACAGTATGGTGCTACAAACGCAACGTTTACTGCAAATAATCATTTGATTTAATTGAACCAGCTAAAAATACAGCTATTCTAGTCGGACTCCTTCCTTTAATCTACTTTTGAAACATTGGTGGGAGAATGTTTGAGGTCTGTAAAATAGAAATGCTGATAAACTGGGTCAATAAAGAAAGTTCGGGTTTACTGACTGACTAACAAATATCAAACATGAATCAGGCGAGGGGCATCTTTTGATCATATGTAAAAACAGAGAGTGCTCTCACAATCAGTTCTTTCAAAGAAAAAACATGCTTGACAAAAAGACACTGTGATGTACCATTGCTTTGTACATATGGTTGCCTACAATTCCAGCAAAAATGCAAATAAATTTCTAGGTACCATTTTTCCATCCATCGACCGCGGAGTCATACGGAGATCTTAATAAGTCACACTGGCCCTCGTTAACATTCTTGATGATCTTTGTTTCCTGTAGGAACTGGTCAACACCGGCTTCACTCAGTACCTGGCCATCAGTCACACTCATTTTAGTCATCCAGCTACGGATTGTCGTATCTGGAAGATGAAAAGAACAGAAATTATTTCTTAAACTAGAGGCACAAGGCATGCACATTCAATCATAAGAGAAGATGCTCTCAGACTCTGAGATAGAGGCGGCAATCATTTATCGCCTGGAACTGGACACTGTGGTCTATGTGGCCACTTATGAGGAGATTTCACGAGGTGGACATAGCGCTGTGCCAGGGTGGGATAGCCATCAAAAGTCCTTTCCACATACAGCAGGATTGCCCTGACTTCTCTGCCCAAACACTACAAAGGATGTGACCAGAGGAAGCAGAACAGACCAAGCCATACGAATATCTGGATGAACTTATAAAACGCTGCCTTTGTGACTGCAACGTAATTGAGAGTATGATGCAATATCTGATATCGAATGAAGAAGAATAAAAAGTCGAAAACTCACCAACATTTGCACTATCTATTTGAGCAGGGCTACATCTCGGCACCTTCATTCTCTTGATCAGCCTGACTGGTGTCTCGCCCGGCACGCATACCCTGTCAGCGTCGATGTCGATACAGAACAGAGCATCAAACGTCAGATAGAAGTCTGTATCATCCTTGTCAATGTTGTATCTGTAAGGTCAAAATCATTACAATCAATGAAGATTTTCTTTGCAAAATTAGATAAAATCTTTTTTTGCCAATTTGAGGAAAGTGGCTTCAAAGTTTTGAATTTAACTGAAAATGCATTGGGAAATTTTAGACATTTTAAAAGTTTTACTGTTGGCCTGATTTCTCTGAATTAATTTGAGATGGTCCTCAACTTACGTGACTTGGACGGGCGAATCGGCGTTGTCGCCAGACTTGGTCCCAATTTCTAGTGCGACTGGTTTTCCCCAATCATAGCTGATCAGGTCCGTGCTGTACGTCCAGCTACCACCAACGGTGACGGAAATCGTAAAGTCACACGGTTCAATGTCAAACGACACCTCGACAGTGCGATTGATCATATCGAGGGCGTTCGGGACGGAGAATGGTAGCTCTGCGCAACATATCACGCCAAAGCAGCTGTCTGTCAGGGCGCAGTTCAGATAGCTACGGTCCGCGCCACTGAGGTGTGATTGGTCCAAAGCCCAGCCACAGGAGTCTGGTGAGACAGGGGCGGAGCATACACCTTCTGGAAAAATGTCCTGCAAACAAAAAAAGAATAAAGTTATCTGAAAGTTTAATTCGACAAAAAAAGGATTACACAGTTTTAATGGATACTAGCCTACTTGTAATTAGATTTTCTTATTCAGCATTCGATTTCTAGTTGGTAGCATTTCAGTCAGTCTTCAACAAATAAAAATATATAAACCAAAAAAATTAAGTTCTGCCAGAAACTTGGCATTGATAGTTTCTTACTACAAACTGGGAAAAAACAGTGATTGTAACAGGTGAAGAATTGACACATTGCTTAAAGCACATCATTCACCGCACCGGATGTGGCTTGTTCTTGAAAACGACGATCGCAATTATCACCAATCATAACAGAGTGAACAAGACCATCACCGACTGTTGATCTTTAAATGCCAAACACTGCTAAAAACACTGTTCTGAACACAAGAAAGAACGCTGTTCCTTGCGCTGTTTTATAGGATACCTTCAGATTTCATCCCATCTTGAGAAATCTTGAAGTCAAACCACACCACTTCGAGTCAGTGCCTCATCAACTTTGTATATCTTTTCCAACCCAAAAAAATGTGGTGGCAAAGTGACTTGAAAATCTGAGGTTTGACTTTTAGATTAACAAAATTATCACTATCTCCTCATTTAACCAAGATGAATTGTTCAGGTGTCCTTAAAACGGCATATCGATATCCCAACCTTCTTCCTAGTGAGAACAATTTAAATGTTTTAATGATGGCGGGTTTGTTCTTTCGTGGTCAAGAATTAGTCGCACCAAATACTTCTACACCACGTTTTCCAAAAACTATTACAGGTCACCCAACAGTCTTTATAGAACCAAGAATAAAGTCTTTATGAATTCTTGATAGAACTAATAATGTTTTATGTGACTCTCCGCTCTCAATTCAATATTCTTTTACCTGCAGTTGATTTGTCTTGAGAATGACATCAAAAGCACCCTCAGACAACACCCCTTCCATCTCCTGCAGGAAGCCAGTGATGGTGTTTCCACCGGGCAGCGTGAAATCTGACCCACAAACTTGCATTGGGATTGCCAGGTTGCTCAAGATGGTGTATTCTGCGAGGCATTCCTTCAGCATGACGGGCCCCACTTCCAGGCCGTCTGGATGAGGTGTTGGCGTGGGAGCGGTAGGGTCTACGACCATTTTGCAGACCTCCACCGCCATGTCCACAATGAACTCTTGGGTATTCTCATTCTTATCAATAGTGTAGCTGGAAAAAAAGTTTAAGGTCATAACAGACAGGCAGTATTTTGTGTACCTCACAAGTAACTGTTATATTCATGACCAGCAATTGCAGGGAACAAGGAGTGCAAGCAGATATAATGCGAAGTTTTGCATACAGGTTTTTTTGGGCGGGAGGAATCTCCTGGACTTTTACACCATCACAACTTGTGAGCGCGTGCTGATGCTGATATGGTCAAATGCCAATTTAGTTTATTGACTATATCTTTGGCCTGACATAGGAATCCATCTCAAGCTTCTACCCACATAGACAGGGTCTTTTGTTTGCACTGGCAGAGGCATCATGTACAAGGAAATTGGATGTATGTCTCATTTAAAGTGTAAGATATCTTGCTCAAGGACACTGACATAAAACAGCAATGATCCTTCCAAGATTCAAACACATGACCTCCTGATTACGAGCCTAGGACTACAACCACTATGCCACTGATCTCCCCGCACACACAAATACGCAAAAGGTTCTACCGAGTGCATGTAAATGAAGCCAAGTATTGCAACCCAGGTCATACTGAAAACGAGTGCCGCTACTGTAGCTAACTATGTTTAAATAAGGACAAGTACTTACAAAACCTGTGTCATGTCTCCGATGGTGAAATTACGTGGTTCGCCCCACGTGTAAACAAACGTCACAAATGTCTCCTCATAGTTCTCAAAGCCAATACGGAACTCGTAGTTACAAGTGTCGAGATCGATGTACGCCCTGAATGCCTTTGTCACGCTAATCTCGGCGAGCGAGATACCGAAACACGCGTCAAATCGTCGACAATCATTCGAGATGCTGTAGTACATGTTAGCCATTTCGTCATCGGTAAGGGTCGGCAGGCTGAAGTCTCGACCATTGGAGGAACACGCTGGGAAAAGATAGTTTGTCTCGTGCAGTATTCACTATTCACTATTCACTAGCAGACATCTGACTGACAGACGAATAATTCTTTGTAAAGGAGGGGTATAATGTCTATCACAAGATAACTATAAAGGCTTTGATGTGCAGTTCAAAGTTCCTGCGAAGCTGGCCGGGTGTATCATTCCCCCAAGTAGAAGAGAAGTCCAACCCTTCACTCACTGAAGGGATTTCCTTTATGGAGTTGTGGTTGGCCTTTACGGCCCCATCACCGAAGCTAAGCAAGGCTATGACCCGGGGGCGATGAGCGGTATGTCAGTGGATGGGTGACAGAGAGAAATATAACACCCAGGTTCTGGAACGCATCATAAAACACACATCACCAATGTAACATATCTTAGCACACACTTCCAGATGTACATGTTTCAGAAGCATCCTCTACACAGGAACTTCCAAACTCTACAAGCTACTAATCTCTTAAGAAAGTTTGAGTACGTCATCATCATCATCATCATCATCATCGTCATCATAATCCCAGCTTATAAAATGTCAACATTTTAATTGGATATTTCGTTACCTGATCACATGATTTTTTAAGGAAGCCGAGAGACTCATCCAACTACCCAGTATTGAAGGAAAAACTTACAGAAGTCATCGAGCATGAGGCGTGTGTCTTTCTCTGACCTGGTTCCAGAGGTTGCAAGTCCACGCTGCGCTAAAGCATCATCCATACGACTATTCGTCAATGTATCAGGCCGTGGGCAGGGTGGCGTGGGGTCGAGAAGTTCCTAGAATGAATGAAAATGATTTCATTCCAAAATGAGTGAAGGTGTTTATTTGACGTCGCAACTGAACTGTCAAATTTGAGAAAGAACTTAAGAAAGAAAGGTCAAAATTTGCAGTACACGATTTCCTACCTCTGGGAGCCCAAGTTCTTGCACTAAGTTTTGAGCTTTCGCCACAGTTGCAGCCTTTGCCTCGCTCTTGCCGGCTGCGAGCAATCGATTTCTGACAACATCTCGAACTAAGAAATCGGTCCAACTCACTGGAAATAGAAATAGGCTATCGGAAGGACCTGGCGTTTTTTTCTTCATTAATTTTGCCCGCTGGATTCAGGTCATTTTTTATTTATTTTTTAGTCTGGTTTCGGATTCTGAGCACAAAATAAGACTTCTCAAGAGGAGTCCATCATTCATATCATCGGACTCTGTGGGAGATCACTGATCAAACAAAAACGGGTCATAGAACCATCAGCATTACACATAGGTTTAGCTAACAACAATGCATAGGAACCTTTTGGGAATACTCACCGTAAGGCCAGGTCATAGAGCCATCAGCATGACACATAGGTTTAGCTAACAACAATGCATAGGAACCTTTTGGGTATACTCACCGTAAGGCCAGGTCATAGAACCATCAGCATTACACACGGGTAAGCTAATGACAGCAGCATCTAGCAACATCTGTGGCGACCAACAATTGTTGGGCTCATTTTTGTCGCACAGGGAGAAGCCGAACGACAACTCTGACTTTGTGTCAGTCTTTTGAATCTTGATGCTGCAAGTGCAAGAATAGAAAACGAGTCCACATTACAACAAAGTGTGCCATTTGATCCAAATACATTTATCAGACGTCGAAAATGGCATTTTCTTCCAGGTGTATGTAAAACTGAAACCAGTCTTGACTGGAAAGTTAAATTGTGGTGAGCTGCAACCAATCCAGGCAGCGTTATACTCCTACATGTAGTTACAGGATCTGGGTTTAGTCCGGCTTGAGCAATAGCAATCATAGAATATTGTCAGTATGACTTACTTGGCCCTCAGCTCAACGTCAGGTAAAACATCGAACTGGATATCTGTTGGAAGGTTGTAATCACCACCTGGAATAAAAAAAAAAGAAATCTTGGGCATGGGATTTAGGTGGCCAGTAAAATAATGGGCCAACTCACCACCTTGCTCCACCACTTGTGGAGGCGGACAAAGGCTAAAAACCAAAGAAAAAATGACTTTCTTCCTACAGTTGCCCACTGGAAGCCGCTCAAAGATGTTGAACAAAGATTACACACAAATGTTTGAACATTCTATAAAGGCGCATAAAACGACAGGTATTTCAAGCAGTCCAGTGGCCTTGAGGATAAGGGTGTTGGCAAATAAAACCAGAGGTCTCGAGTTCGAGTCCCGATGAAAGGACCTATTTATTTTTTCCTTCCAGAATTCTCTGCGAAGGTCTGCATCGTCCCACGGCTTGCTGGTTTGTGAAATCAAGCGCATCGAAGCATCGGAGGTCTATCATGTTTCAGGCCGTATTCAGAAGGGCGTTTCTTATTATTGCCGCATGGGGTTCTCAGGTTTGGTGCATGCAGTTCAGCTTTTACACGGAATTCTTCGGGATCAAGTCGAAGATGCGAATCAGAAGCCAACCAGACCACTGATTTGGAGTTTAGGGTCTTCTTGGATTTCGTAATAGGCACAATGCCAATACTATTGGATTACATACAAAGAAAGATTCCTTACCAAAGAATATGTCCTTAAGGTCAAAGTTCTTTGCCCATCCGAACTTGCTAGCCTTGATTCCGAACATCAACGTGAATGTACAGGGGTTAATCCTGGCCCATGCTTTCACTGAGAACTTAAACATCTGAACGCCAATTTCGACACAGCATTGGATGCCGAGACACATGGGGTCCAGGACGCAGTAGATTTCCTTTGGAAGGGTCAGTTGGATAAGAGGACATTCTGGAAAGAATGTAAAGGTATAGGCCAGGCCATGATCTACTTCATCGAAGGCATGGAGAACACAATGTTTGAGTTTTCCACTGTTCAAAAAAGACAAAACAACAGTTCTTTTTATTATTAGCAACAATGAATTAAGGAATATTCCACATTCAGATATACAGTTTGAAGGGAGACTATAGGCAGGTGCTAGGGGGTCAAATGAATGCTTTCAATGAGACCAGTACATGCACATTTAGGGAACGGTGTGTGATTTTACTTGGCGACAAATATATTCCTTGTACATTATGATGTACTATATGATTGAGACACCTACTGCCGACTTCTACAACTTAATCTGGCCCACCTCGCTACACACTATAGTCTTCCTCTTAAGGTTAGAATCGATGCATGCAATCGACTACTTACTAGCTTGTGCCATCTTGAATGTAGAGATCATGATAGCACGTGCACCTGTGGCTGCTAAACCACGGTCAACCAGCTCCAAACGCAGTTCCTCATCCGTCATCTGCTCTGGGTTGGAGCAGCGCCGGTTGTTGACAAGATCCTAGATTATATAGATTTTTATTGAAAACTACCAATGTGGACAATAACAAAAATAGTAACTCAGGGCTATTGCTTACAAGCATTAGCAGCCCCGGACAAAAGTAAAATTACAAATTTACATTGGCTTAAAGGGAAGCATCAACAGGAATAAGTGCAGTGGAGCTCCGAGTGAGATCGACGACAAAGCAAAAGAAAGGAAAGGACCAAACAACAAAGAGAAAAAGAAAATTACATTGACAATAGTACAAATATTGTGGATAAACCTGCTGACCCTAACCATAGCCGGAATTAGATCCTAGATTGATAGAGAGAAGAGATGCTACAGATATTCTAGAGTCCCAATGTAGTAATACATAAAAGATCCTATATTAACAGAAAGAAGAGGCACTACAAACATGACAAATGGTCCGGTGTCCTACCCGGAATTTCTACATAAAAATCCTGGATTGACAGAAAGAAGAGGCACTACAAATGGTCCGGTGTCCCAACGGAATATCTACATGAAAGATCCTAGATTGACAGAAAGAAGAGGCACTACAAACATGACAAATGGTCCGGGGTTCAACCCAAGGTTCTACATTAAATATCCTAGATTGACAGAAAGAAGAGGCACTACAAACATGACAAATGGTCCGGGGTTCAACCCAAGGTTCTACATTAAATATCCTAGATTGACAGAAAGAAGAGGCACTACAAATGGTCCGGGGTCCCAACGGAATATCTACATGAAAGTTCCTAGATTGACAGAACGAAGAGGCACTACAAGCATGACAAATGGTCCAGGGTTCAACCCAGAGGTTCTACATTAAAGTTCCTAGATTGACAGGAAGAAGAGGCACTACAAACATGACAAATGGTCCGGGGTTCAACCCAAGGTTCTACATTAAATATCCTAGATTGACAGAAAGAAGAGGCAATACAAATGGTCCGGTGTCCCAACGGAATATCTACATGAAAGTTCCTAGATTGACAGAACGAAGAGGCACTACAAACATGACAAATGGTCCGGGGTTCAACCCAAGGTTCTACATTAAATATCCTAGATTGACAGAAAGAAGAGGCACTACAAATGGTCCGGTGTCCCAACGGATTATCTACATGAAAGTTCCTAGATTGACAGAACGAAGAGGCACTACAAACATGACAAATGGTCCAGGGTTCAACCCAGAGGTTCTACATTAAAGTTCCTAGATTGACAGGAAGAAGAGGCACTACAAATGGTCCAGGGTCCAACCCGGAAGTTCTACATACAAGTTCCTAGATTGATAGAGAAGAGACGCTACAGATATTCCAGGGTCCAACGCATGCAGTAGTCATTCATTCATTCA
Organism: Lineus longissimus; assembly: GCF_910592395.1. NCBI lineage: Eukaryota > Metazoa > Nemertea > Pilidiophora > Heteronemertea > Lineidae > Lineus > Lineus longissimus. Next base: position 6,752,220 of record NC_088322.1, read on the forward strand.
TTTATTTACGATTAGCAACTATCGCAAAGGAGAAATATCACATACATCTACATTTACAGATTCACAAATGATACATAAGATAAACGATCCTAGGCTGATATATATACATGTACATGTACATCAACATTTACAGATTCACAAACAATACACTGAAGAAATGATCCTAGACTGATATAAACAGTTACTTCATAAAATATTCTAAACTGATGGATAAAAGAGGCACTACAGGTCCTACCCGGTCCTATATAACCGGAAGTTCTACATACAGTGAGTGCTCTGGGTAGCCAAAGTGTAACTGATATCCAAAGTGACCCAGTTGCTGGCAGATTATAGCCTCGGTTTAGTATACCTGGTTAGCATAAACTTGGCCGCCCACTGACATAGATTCATGCATAATATGTCCTAGTTTACCTATATTAGGAATATAAACAATAATAGTGCCATGCATGGAAAGTGGAGTTTGTCCATCTGAAATGTGCATTGAATTCACTATTGCAGTACAATAAATAAAATCACCCTCCCAACATCCCTAATCCATTGAATCAAGAATATCCAAATATCCAAACAATTATTTCATTCCAAATTCCTTTTTTGGTCGAAAAATATGAATCAAAGTAAGGGTCACTGAATGAATATAGGCCTACACATGTGAAACATTAATAATCCAAAAGAAGTAAGAATATAATCCACCAAAGGAACAATAAAATAAGTTTAACCTGTTCAGAAGAACTGGAACCAGGAAAGATGTAACAAAATTGACAAGGCAGGAAGCACTTGATCTTCACCACCACGTGTTTCAACATGGTTACTAGGCCAATATGCTAATGAGCGGCTGATAATGAGCTGGACAAGCAACATCAAAAATGTGATAGCCACTTCGTTGATGACCAGAAAGGGTGTAAATTGTACTCATTCACTACAGTAAGACATGGTCAACACCATGGAATTGACCTTCTGCACTTGAAGTATCAGAAACAAAATCTATCCCTATTACAAGATCAAAGGAATATGCCGCCTTGCAAACAAGCAGCCTGCTGAGTTTGAGAGATTATAGCAGACAAGTGTATAAACAAATTAACCCAAATGTGTGTAATTAATCAAGCAGAAAGGTCCCTGTACCAGGCTGTATCATGATACCATACACAAGTTGACCACCAAGAATGTTATTGACAGTTTAGTTGAGGGGGAGGGGGCTGTGCTGGGTGGACTCCAGCCATTCATAAGCCTCATACATCAAGGGGTGTGCATATTTATTGAGAAAAGTGGTTGAATTCCACAGCCAAGATGTCAATCAAAGGTCTCCCATCAATGGTCTCTTGTTTTAGACATAGAAACTTTTTCTATCCCAATTAGAAGTTGGGGGTGGGGTGTGTGTTGGACAGTACTCACAATGAAATGCATTTTATGCTCTCAAAAGTGCTTAAATGGAATACATGTTGCATTGGGATTGTAGTGTGGTATGTATCTAACAATATTAAGCATGTTTATTGAGGTAAAAAAAGATTTGGGCTGTGTCAGAGTCATTTCAAATAATGACCCCAGCTATCAAAGCACTATCTGAGATCATAGTGCATTGAAACTGGAATGCACTAGATAGTACACAAACTAGGGCAATCCAGAACGAGGCTGACTTTGGCCTATTTTGTATAAGTTTTGACCCAGGTTGTACACTGATACAAGAGCCTAGATTGATAGAGAAGAGACGCTATAGATATTCCGGGGTCCCACTCATGCAGTAGTTCTTCATTCATTTATTTACGTATAGCAACTTCCGAAAGGGAGAAATATCACACACATCTACATTTACAGATTCACAAATGATACATTAGATAAAAGATCCTAGACTGATATAGATAGACATACATGAAATATTCCAAACTATTGGATAAAAGAGGCACTACAGGTTTCTGGGTTCTACCCAGCAGTAGTTTTACGTAGAATATCATAGACTAATAGATAGAAGAGGCACTACATATGTACCGGGTCCTACCAATTAGTTAAATACAGAAGATACTAGACTTATACTAAGGACACACTATACAGACATACCTGGGTCTTACCCAGTAGTTATACATGATAGCCAAGACCCTTTTCAAATCAATTTGCTAATTATAAAGACCGAAATGTACATGTCAATAACTAACGAATTACATGTTTTCGTAAACAGAAAGGTTCAGACGTTGATCTGAGAACGAGAACAAGGTCTTCTTTCTCCGGTTGACGTCAACAAGTCAAGCCGATTGTTTTGTTTTATTGTTTCCAGGCATATCAGACATTGAAGACGCACTGTTGCAAAAGGCAAAGCGATATCCGACATCAAAATGTCTTCACAACTAATTGTGCGGTTTAAGATTATTCGCGAAATCTGTTGAAAATGCTTGCAACAATTATGCCGTTAACAATGACATGTACAAAAAAATTGGCAAAAATTAAATCATCAACATTATTATCATATTTGGATCATGGCCTTTGCCAAATGCTCGCAAAAATTTAACAATTTACAGTGAAATGCACCAAAAGTGAGATTTTCCTTCACAGAAACATACCTCATCGCGAAAAAATTAAATGATTTACAGTAGATGCACCAAAATTGAGGTTTTTCCTTCACAGAAACATACCTCATCGCGAAAAAAATTAATGATTTACAGTAAAATGCCCATTTCCTTACAAGAAATGGCCATTTTGTTAGTTCATACTTACCTATGGAACACTTTTGCATGTTACTCCATTTGGGCTCAAACACAAGAGTATCCCTTTAATTTTCTAAAGGGAGAACTGAGTTAACAGCTCGGCCGCCAGGCGGCGCCCTGACCGATCCCGCGAGATCGCGCCGATCTCATGCCGCCATATTTAGTCTTTACTCTTGAGCGTTAATAAAGAGTATGTCCCGTTTGTGGGGACGGCGGGAGGGCCGTGTTCCATAGGTAAGTATGAACTAACAAAATGGCCATTTCTTGTAAGGAAATGGGCATTTGTGTCATTCAAACTTACCTATGGAACACTTTTGCATCGAATCCCAGCAACCTATTGGAGGTGGGAAACGAGGACTTACCTAAGGCTGAGCTGTTATTCCATCCAGGAGGCACCACCGGCATATTAGCTAAGGAGGACCGCCAGGGGAAAGAAATGGGGAGAACCGGAGGACCGGTATTTTGATCTCGGTATTACAATCATATTATAGAGAGTAATAGACCCATTTTCCGGAAAGCGCTAGAATTGCGTAATAAAACCATCTTCTTTCCGGCAACAGAGCTTAGAGCAAGTAAGGCATGTTCAAGGGTGTAGAATGAGTTATTGCTAAACAACAATAAGAAATTGCGTCCTTTCTAGTCTACTAGGGGTTGCCTGGATTGTTGAAGATAGGGCATATCAAAAATGGCGCAAGATGCGCGTTTGACTCTTCAATCGGGCTTCCCCCCCCTTTTTTGATCTAGCCAGGATCAAACAACATGCCCCGCAGACACAATCAGGCCGATTGTGTGCATGCCATCTACGAGGGAAGAAACGTCTCGTAGGTAGAAACGAGAGAATGTGGAGTGATTACTCCAACATGCAGCGGAAACGACTTCTTGAAGAGCAACTCCTCGGTAGTTAGCCCAGGAGGTGGCTAGTGCTCTAACTTCGTGCGCTGAGATGTTAGCTAGCGCACGAAGATCAGAGGAAGTCTTCAAGGTGTTGTAGGAAAGACGAATAGTCTCCACAATCCACCTTGAAATAGTGGCGGCCGCTATCTCTCGTTTATTTCCCTCCTTATAGGACAAAATCAAACGCTCTCTCCCCTGGCGGATACCAGGAGGTTTTGTCCTATTTATGTAGAACTTTAGGGCCCTGACGGGACATAAAGTTCTGTCAGGAAGATCATAAGAGATCGTTCCTGACAGAGAGGGAATAGTAACCGGGGGCCGAGAGGCGGCCGGTCCCTGGTTCTTCGCCAGAAATCCTGGTATGAAAGCCAGGATAACCTCCACTCCATCTCTAAAAGCCAGCTTCTTAAAAGAAAGTGCATGGAGCTCTGATCTCCGTTGGGGGGTAGCCAAGGCTACTAGAAAGACCGTTTTGAGTGTCAGATATTTCATGGATGAAATAGACATGGGTTCAAAAGGATGCCTCATGAGCACCTTAAGGACAACAGAAAGGTCCCATTTAGGGGTGTTGTGAACCGGTCTAGGACGCTCTAATAACATTCCTCTGAAAAGAGGGGTTATTTGGTCCTCCCAACGAAGATCCCAGGTGCTTAAAACACGGAGGGTAGAAGCGATGGCGGACTTGTACCCTTTTATAGCCGTGACAGATAGTTGTCTTTCCGTGAATAATTCAATAAGGAAATCAACTAATCTGTATATAGAGGGAGAGATCGGATTAACTCCGTTCTCCCTGCACCAGGAAGTGAAGGTAGACCACTTTCCTTGATACACATCAAGGGTAGACCCCCTTTGAGGTGCGGACATGCGCTTGACAGCGATGTCCGAAAAGCCTCTCTGGTGGAGATGCAACTGGATAAGTTCCAGGCGTGAAACTTGAAAAATCCAGGGTTCTGGTGGTAGCATCTCCCCAGGGGGTGCCACAGGAGGTGCTTCCAAGTAGGAAGACTCCTGGGGTGGTCTATCAGGAGCTCCAGCAAGGCTGGGAACCAGGCCTGATTTGGCCAGCAAGGTGCGATGAGAGTTATTCTCACCGGGTGGCTGGTCAAGATCTTGTTCAGGACTGGTTGGATGAGAGGGAGGGGTGGAAACGCATATGCGTTCAGCCCGACCCAAGAGGCTGTAAGGCTGTCGACTTCCAGGGCCTCTTCGTCCGGAAGTGGAGAGTAATAGATGGGAAGGCGATTGTTCAGCCTGGTGGCGAACAGATCTACCTTCGGAGATTGCCAAAGGCGACAAAGGTCGTCTACAATCTCCTGATGGAGTGTCCACTCTGTCTGAACTAGCTTGTTCTGACGGGACAGGGCGTCGGCAAGGATGTTGCGATTGCCCAGTATGTGTCTGGCACATATCGATACTCCAAGGTCGGCACAAAGATGGTAAAGCTCCCAAGTTAGCTGGCAAAGAATGCCGGACTTTGTGCCTCCCTGTCTCCTGACATATGCTACTACTGTAGAATTGTCGGAGAACAGGGTTACTCTCCGATTCTTCAGGCGAAGGGAAAGAGCCCTCACGGCAAGAAGGACAGCCTTCATTTCCAATATATTTATTGGAAGAATGGTCTCCTCCCTTGTCCATAGACCCCTTATGGACATGTCCCCGTTGTTCAGATGTGCTCCCCACCCTAGTAGGGAAGCATCTGTGAACAGGGACACTTCTGGGGGCGGTGGAGCAAGATCTACACCGCTTTGGAGACGAGTCTCCGACTCCCAGAAGTTCCAGACGTTCTTGAGTAGGTATTGAGGTATCAATACCAACTTGTCTAATGGGTCCCTGTGGGGTTTCCATAGAGACATTAGAAACATCTGGATGGGACGCATATATAGACGGCCAAGGGGGATTTGGTCTGCTGCCGAATTCAGAAGTCCCAAAAGGCTCAAGCATCGCCTTGCGGGAGCTTGAGTCCTTCCTCTGAATTCTGCGACGAGATGAAGAATTTTCTTTATCCTGTCTAGGGGGGGCAGCATTTTCCCTATGGCCGTAAGGAACCGAACTCCAACGTAAACGAAGTCTTGGGATGGTATGAATTCTGACTTTGTTTCGTTGATAATCCAACCTGCGGAAACTACTTTTTGCTTTAGAACCTGAAGTTGTTGCAGTAGTAGTTCCCGCGATTTGCAACGGAGTAGCCAATCGTCTAGGTAGTGATGGAGCTTGAACCCCATCACGTGAAAGGGAGCGACGAAGGCTGTGACTATCATCGTAAAAATTAGGGGTGCCGATGCCAGACCGAACGGCAGGGCCCTGAATTGATACGTCTTTCCTTCGTAATGGAATCGAAGGAAGTGTTGATAGTCTGGATGGATCGGTACATGTAAGTACGCATCCGTTAAATCCATCGATACCGCCCAATCGTTGGGCTGTATCGCCGTTGCTATAGACCTGGTGGTTTCCATCTTGAAATGAGGAACATTCAAGAAGGTGTTTAACCTGGAAAGGTCTATGATCAGCCTCCATGTCCCTGCTTTCTTGGGAACCAAGAAAACGTGGCTGTAAAAGCCGGGGGAGCATGGATCTTGAAGGACCTGGATAGCTTGCTTCTCCAGTAATGTCGCGACCTCTGCTTGGAGGGCAGAGGCCTTGACTGGGTCCTTCGGTGGCTGAACTGGGGTTGGATATATGGTAGTCGGGGGGGGGGGTACGGTTGAAATCTAGTTTCACTCCGTACCTCAACATGTTTGGGACTGGGGACCCCTTTGGGCACCAATCGTCCCAAATGTCTGCAAATTTTTGCAGACGGCCCCCGACTACCGGAGTCGGCTCCTTTTTGCGTCCGGGAGGAGAAAGGAGGGGGGAGTCACCTCTTCCGGCCAGCACCCCTTGGGCGAAAGGAGTGCTTAGTCGGACCGGATCCACCCTGGTTAGAGGAAGTATTTTTCCCCTTTCCAGTCCGGCGACCCTCCGCTTCCCGTCGGAAGGATCCAGCAGGAGCAGGCTGACTAGGCGGGGTAGGCCTAGGCAGGACCTGCCTGGCGTACGGGATTGAACCCGATGCCTGCTGGGGCCTCTCTATCTTTCTAGCGTTAGGTAGAGAGGTCTTGGCCCCTCTGTGTCGCAGTGGGGGCATATAATTTGTCCCAATCTTTCTGTGCTTGAGCCGCCTCTTGTACAGAATCTGCGAACAGGAAAGAACCGTCCATAGGAGCGGTTCTTAAGGCCCCTTCCAGCTGGAGGGATCTGATGACATTGAGAGAGCCCAGTGCGGCGTCTCTACGGAGTAGGACGCTATTTGCTGCGGTCTTGGCGGACAGAGCAATAGCGTGCCTAATCGAATGTGACAAGGATGTCACAAGCGATTTTGTGTCATCAGATAGTGACTCATTATCTTTTAGGGATCTGGCTAGGGCCAGGTTAGTGTGCTCTGCGTAGGAGAGCACCGCTAACGTGTTTTTGGCCAGACCCTCTTGTGCTCTAAGGTCTCGGTAAGCCGAGGAGGAGGTCACCCTAGGCACGAGTTGGTCCAGCTGTACATCGTCCTTTAATATGGAAGTCGATGCTGCAGCTGGACAGCCGGCCGAGCTGACTCCATAATAGTCAGCGCGGTACTGCCTAACGGGAGGAAGTTGTGCCGTGAACAACTTCCCCGGTTTACACCAAGCTTCCGGTCCGACTGCCGGAAGGACAGGGATGGAAGTACGTTGGTGGGCGCCTTGTGAGTCTCTGATTGTATGCTCCAAAAGTTCAGAGTCTGCTACCACCGACGGGGAGGGAGGAAGGAATTCAAGTGCCCGAGTGGAGCCTTGAGAAACCTGTGGATTGGGATCCACTTCCTGTCCCCAGAGTGAAAAGGTCGGTGTTGACAAGGCTGGCAGTTCCGGCGGGGTAGGGCACAGATCTTGCGGGAGGTACGCTCTGATCAAGGATCTGAGTGTCCTCATATCCGACAAGATACTGGCCTCCTCTGGTGACAGCTCCTCCTGATTCGGGGAGCGGTAGCCTGGCTGAGAACTCTCGTTCTCAGAAAATTCCTCTAAAATAGAGGAGTCGGATGGTGGGTATCCGATGGGACCAGGCGCACCAGAGGAACCGGAACCCTGTTCCAGATGGCTGAGTCTATCAGTAAGACCTGCTACCATCTGGATGAGCTGGGACAGTTGCTGTCCCGACTCGGGTTCCGGACCCGACGTGCGGCTTCTCTCAACGACGGGCGGTTGAGGCGAGGGTGAGCGCATAAGCGAACCCTGGAAGCCGTATGTACGGGCGAATGGGTCTTCCGGAAGCGGAAGATGCCCATATTCTGAACCAGAGTTCAGATGTCCTCTCTGCGTAGCTCGTTCCATGGGAACGACGCCTCTGCTACGAGGAGGGGGTGGCACTTCCGGTTGGTTCCACCCAAGAGGTTGGCCAACGTAGGAAGGTGCCTGCATTTCCGGTAGGACGAAGTCCGAAACCGGAAATGCCCGTAACTCCTTCGCCGGTATGGAGCTACCGGAAGCCCTTTTAGAAGGAGGTACGGAGGGCGGAAACGCTGTAACCGAAGACGCATGGCGTTTCGGAGGTGGCGTTATAAGGTCCGGCCCTACTCTACTGTGTCCGTGAGGACTGGGGTTATTTCGCAGTAAAGACTGAGAAAAACCCCCAGTAGAGTCTTCGGTTACTGAAAAACGGGAGCCCGCGTCAGTAACCGGAACTGCAATCGGCGGACCGGAAGCAGGGTGCTCCCGCGGGTACAAAGGGCTTGTACTCGGGGGAGCGGACGACAGAGGAACCGGAAGGTTCCCTGAGGTCCGGGGTATACTAAACCCTTGGAGACTTATTGGATGTAAGTCTCCCTTGGAACCACAGACATTAATAATGTCAGATCCCGCATCCTTCGCAGCCGCGGCCGGAACCGGAACTCGGCTGACGGAAGGGGTGGTGGCGGGAGGTTTGCTAGACCTCCGGGTTATATGCCCGGAAACGGAACCGGAAGAGGGTTTAGGCGTCTTCGCGGCCCGTTTCCCGCCACCAGACGCATTCCTTTGTGGTGAGACAAAGGGTGCCGTCGGAGGGGTACGCCATATAAAAAATGGTACCAATGACAATAAAAACACTGGGAACCCCAAGTAGGCCAGAAAGGACGCAATAATTAATGGAAAGGAAAACATGCCTACTTGAATTAAACACTATTGCAATGGATCTGAGTCTTGTTCATTACAATAGAGCGGAGAATAGCCTACTTAACTCTACCCTACCAAGATCAAAATAATGGAGCCGGGTCGACTAAGCTAGCTAAGAAAATGTCTATAATTAAATAGACTGGACAATACTAATGCCAAGATTAGTTTGGCGGTCTACTCCGTAGGTGAATGAACCCAAAAATCGTCTAGACTTGGCTGGTTGAATTTGGTTTTAAATCGAATTCACGGCAGCTTTGAAAAAACGATGTGCTTCGTAGAAGCACAAGAGTAAAGACTGAATATGGCGGCATGAGATCGGCGCGATCTCGCGGGATCGGTCAGGGCGCCGCCTGGCGGCCGAGCTGTTAACTCAGTTCTCCCTTTAGAAAATTAAAGGGATACTCTTGTGTTTGAGCCCAAATGGAGTAACATGCAAAAGTGTTCCATAGGTAAGTTTGAATGACACAAAATGCACCAAAAGTGAGGTTTTCCTTAACAGAAACATACCTAAATCACAAAAATTTAACGATTTACAGTAAAATGCATCATAAGTGAGGTTTTTCCTGAACAGAAACATACCTTAATCGCAACGAACACCTTGCGAATTTCCTCTTTTGTATTGGGAAGATTTAACTTTTCCAGAAACGCCACAATTTTCCCTAGTTTCATGTTCTTGATCTTGAACACGCCCCATTTCATCATTTTCCCTGGCGTGAAGGAAGGGAAACCAAGCGACGCACTCGCCGTGCACTTCCCGTTCTTCATTTCTGGAAACCAAATTCACAAGGAGGATAGTCTTATAAGGTGTATTATCCCACCCCAACTCAATCTACACCCTTTTTGTCACTTTAAACAATTTTTCATCAGGCTGAACCAGATGACAAGCATTTGTTAAGTAGCCTTTGCGTAGGAACCTGATGATGATAATAATACACTTGCATCACTCGCCTCAGCGGTCTTCATAGGGACACAAAGAACTTAGGATGCACAGAACCGGGGACACACTTGACCCACCCCGCAACTTACTCTGATTCTGTTCGCATTGTTCAGGAGCCTTTGCGGAGGAGCCTGCTGAAGATGATGATGCCGCTGCTGGAGCGGGAGCTGCAGCAGGAGCTGACGCAGCTGCTGTCTTCTCATTCTCCTCGGCTGCCTTCAACTTGTTCGAGACAGAGTTAGGATCGGCTAAAGTGGAAAATAAATAAAATTCAAATGTAATACATACATACAATGTCTTTACCAAATGAGTGATTATTCACTGATAGTGATATCACCAACACATGCGATTTCTAAGTGTTTGTTCGGTTGGCTGTCAGAGGGCTCAGAACTTTATCATAATTGTCACATCATGATGTTTTAATGTCATCAACCCAAGTGTTATAGCTATGACACTGCCCTGCAGCAGCCGGAGTGGTAGGCTACGTCTGAAATTACTTCCTATCAAGGAAGTAATTTCGGAACATCTTAACAGAGCAAAACAAGGCACATTGTGGAAAATTTTAATGGGGATATATTTCCCTTTACTCTGGGAAACAAAGCGACTTAATCGAGGGAGCAAATCAGAGCGAAGAAATATTAACATTTCTCATTGGTCAAAAAGAGTCAGCCTTCGAATCAAGCAAAGGAAATAAGCGTTGCCCTCGATCAAAAAATCACAACAGTACAATCTTATATTGCACATTATAAAACTTTCTAAAAGGGGTACACCGTTCGTAATTACTTGTGGTCCAGTTAAATAGAAATCCACTAATACACAATGCCGGAGTGCGGTTATTATGAGTACGAATTTGTTTAAACTTGGTATTCATAGTATTTGTATATCAGTCTACACAACGGCAACGTTGAAATTTATATTTTGTGTCATTCAAACTTACCTATGGAACACTTTTGCATGTTACTCCATTTGGGCTCAAACACAAGAGTATCCCTTTAATTTTCTAAAGGGAGAACTGAGTTAACAGCTCGGCCGCCAGGCGGCGCCCTGACCGATCCCGCGAGATCGCGCCGATCTCATGCCGCCATATTCAGTCTTTACTCTTGTGCTTCTACGAAGCACATCGTTTTTTCAAAGCTGCCGTGAATTCGATTTAAAACCAAATTCAACCAGCCAAGTCTAGACGATTTTTGGGTTCATTCACCTACGGAGTAGACCGCCAAACTAATCTTGGCATTAGTATTGTCCAGTCTATTTAATTATAGACATTTTCTTAGCTAGCTTAGTCGACCCGGCTCCATTATTTTGATCTTGGTAGGGTAGAGTTAAGTAGGCTATTCTCCGCTCTATTGTAATGAACAAGACTCAGATCCATTGCAATAGTGTTTAATTCAAGTAGGCATGTTTTCCTTTCCATTAATTATTGCGTCCTTTCTGGCCTACTTGGGGTTCCCAGTGTTTTTATTGTTTTTATTTTATTGGCGTACCCCTCCGACGGCATCCTTTGTCTCACCACAAAGGAATGCGTCTGGTGGCGGGAAACGGGCCGCGAAGACGCCTAAACCCTCTTCCGGTTCCGTTTCCGGGCATATAACCCGGAGGTCTAGCAAACCTCCCGCCACCACCCCTTCCGTCAGCCGAGTTCCGGTTCCGGCCGCGGCTGCGAAGGATGCGGGATCTGACATTATTAATGTCTGTGGTCCCAAGGGAAACTTACATCCAATAAGTCTCCAAGGGTTTAATATACCCCGGACCTCAGGGAACCTTCCGGTTCCCCTGTCGTCCGCTCCCCCGAGTACAAGCCCTTTGTACCCGCGGGAGCACCCTGCTTCCGGTCCGCCGATTGCAGTTCCGGTTACTGACGCGGGTTCCCGTTTTTCAGTAACCGAAGACTCTACTGGGGGTTTTTCTCAGTCTTTACTGCGAAATAACCCCAGTCCTCACGGACACAGTAGAGTAGGGCCGGACCTTATAACGCCACCTCCGAAACGCCATGCGTCTTCGGTAACAGCGTTTCCGCCCTCCGTACCTCCTTCTAAAAGGGCTTCCGGTAGCTCCATACCGGCGAAGGAGTTACGGGCACTTCCGGTTTCGGACTTCGTCCTACCGGAAATGCAGGCACCTTCCTACGTTGGCCAACCTCTTGGGTGGAACCAACCGGAAGTGCCACCCCCTCCTCGTAGCAGAGGCGTCGTTCCCATGGAACGAGCTACGCAGGGAGGACATCTGAACTCTAGTTCAGAATATGGGCAACTTCCGCTTCCGGAAGACCCATTCGCCCGCACATACGGCTTCCAGGGTTCGCTTATGCGCTCACCCTCGCCTCAACCGCCCGTCGTTGAGAGAAGCCGCACGTCGGGTCTGGAACCCGAGTCGGGACAGCAACTGTCCCAGCTCATCCAGATGGTAGCAGGTCTTTCTGATAGACTCAGCCATCTGGAGCAGGGTTTCGGTTCCTCTGGTGCGCCTGGTCCCATCGGATACCCACCATCCGACTCCTCTATTTTAGAGGAATTTTCTGAGAACGAGAGTTCTCAGCCAGGCTACCGCTCCCCCAATCAGGAGGAGCTGTCACCAGAGGAGGCCAGTATCCTGTCGGATATGAGGACACTCAGATCCTTGATCAGAGCGTACCTCCCGCAGGATCTGTGCCCTACCCCGCCGGAACTGCCAGCCTTGTCAACACCGACCTTTTCACTCTGGGGACAGGAAGTGGATCCCAATCCACAGGTTTCTCAAGGCTCCACTCGGGCACTTGAATTCCTTCCTCCCTCCCCGTCGGTGTTAGCAGTCTCTGAACTTTTGGAGCGTACAATCAGAGACTCACAAGGCGCCCACCAACGTACTTCCATCCCTGTCCTTCCGGCAGTCGGACCGGAAGCTTGGTGTAAACCGGGGAAGTTGTTCACGGCACAACTTCCTCCCGTTAGGCAGTACCGCGCTGACTATTATCGAGTCAGCTCGGCCGGCTGTCCAGCTGCAGCATCGACTTCCATATTAAAGGACGATGTACAGCTGGACCAACTCGTGCCTAGGGTGACCTCCTCCTCGGCTTACCGAGACCTTAGAGCACAAGAGGGTCTGGCCAAAAACACGTTAGCGGTGCTCTCCTACGCAGAGCACACTAACCTGGCCCTAGTCAGATCCCTAAAAGATAATGAGTCACTATCTGATGACACAAAATCGCTTGTGACATCCTTGTCACATTCGATTAGGCACGCTATTGCGCTGTCCGCCAAGACCGCAGCAAATAGCGTCCTACTCCGTAGAGACGCCACACTGGGCTCTCTCAATGTCATCAGATCCCTCCAGCTGGAAGGGGCCTTAAGAACCGCTCCTATGGACGGTTCTTTCCTGTTCGCAGATTCTGTACAAGAGGCGGCTCAAGCACAGAAAGATTGGGACAAATTATATGCCCCCACTGCGACACAGAGGGCCAAGACCTCTCTACCTAACGCTAGAAAGATAGAGAGGCCCCAGCAGGCATCGGGTTCAATCCCGTACGCCAGCCAGGTCCTGCCTAGGCCTACCCCGCCTAGTCAGCCTGCTCCTGCTGGATCCTTCCGACGGGAAGCGGAGGGTCGCCGGACTGGAAAGAGGAAAAATACTTCCTCTAACCAGGGTGGATCCGGTCCGACTAAGCACTCCTTTCGCCCAAGGGGTGCTGGCCGGAAGAGGTGACTCCCCCCTCCTTCCTACTCCCGGACGCAAAAAGGAGCCGACTCCGGTAGTCGGGGGCCGTCTGCAAAAATTTGCAGACATTTGGGACGATTGGTGCCCAAAGGGGTCCCCAGTCCCAAACATGTTGAGGTACGGAGTGAAACTAGATTTCAACCGTACCCCCCCGACTACCATATATCCAACCCCAGTTCAGCCACCGAAGGACCCAGTCAAGGCCTCTGCCCTCCAAGCAGAGGTCGCGACATTACTGGAGAAGCAAGCTATTCAGGTCCTTCAAGATCCATGCTCCCCCGGCTTTTACAGCCACGTTTTCTTGGTTCCCAAGAAAGCAGGGACATGGAGGCTGATCATAGACCTTTCCAGGTTAAACACCTTCTTGAATGTTCCTCATTTCAAGATGGAAACCACCAGGTCTATAGCAACGGCGATACAGCCCAACGATTGGGCGGTATCGATGGATTTAATGGATGCGTACTTACATGTACCGATCCATCCAGACTATCAACACTTCCTTCGATTCCATTACGAAGGAAAGACGTATCAATTCAGGGCCCTGCCGTTCGGTCTGGCATCGGCACCCTTAATTTTTACGATGATAGTCACAGCCTTCGTCGCTCCCTTTCACGTGATGGGGTTCAAGCTCCATCACTACCTAGACGATTGGCTACTCCGTTGCAAATCGCGGGAACTACTACTGCAACAACTTCAGGTTCTAAAGCAAAAAGTAGTTTCCGCAGGTTGGATTATCAACGAAACAAAGTCAGAATTCATACCATCCCAAGACTTCGTTTACGTTGGAGTTCGGTTCCTTACGGCCATAGGGAAAATGCTGCCCCCCCTAGACAGGATAAAGAAAATTCTTCATCTCGTCGCAGAATTCAGAGGAAGGACTCAAGCTCCCGCAAGGCGATGCTTGAGCCTTTTGGGACTTCTGAATTCGGCAGCAGACCAAATCCCCCTTGGCCGTCTATATATGCGTCCCATCCAGATGTTTCTAATGTCTCTATGGAAACCCCACAGGGACCCATTAGACAAGTTGGTATTGATACCTCAATACCTACTCAAGAACGTCTGGAACTTCTGGGAGTCGGAGACTCGTCTCCAAAGCGGTGTAGATCTTGCTCCACCGCCCCCAGAAGTGTCCCTGTTCACAGATGCTTCCCTACTAGGGTGGGGAGCACATCTGAACAACGGGGACATGTCCATAAGAGGTCTATGGACAAGGGAGGAGACCATTCTTCCAATAAATATATTGGAAATGAAGGCTGTCCTTCTTGCCGTGAGGGCTCTTTCCCTTCGCCTGAAGAATCGGAGAGTAACCCTGTTCTCCGACAATTCTACAGTAGTAGCATATGTCAGGAGACAGGGAGGCACAAAGTCCGGCATTCTTTGCCAGCTAACTTGGGAGCTTTACCATCTTTGTGCCGACCTTGGAGTATCGATATGTGCCAGACACATACCGGGCAATCGCAACATCCTTGCCGACGCCCTGTCCCGTCAGAACAAGCTAGTTCAGACAGAGTGGACACTCCATCAGGAGATTGTAGACGACCTTTGTCGCCTTTGGCAATCTCCGAAGGTAGATCTGTTCGCCACCAGGCTGAACAATCGCCTTCCCATCTATTACTCTCCACTTCCGGACGAAGAGGCCCTGGAAGTCGACAGCCTTACAGCCTCTTGGGTCGGGCTGAACGCATATGCGTTTCCACCCCTCCCTCTCATCCAACCAGTCCTGAACAAGATCTTGACCAGCCATCCGGTGAGAATAACTCTCATCGCACCTTGCTGGCCAAATCAGGCCTGGTTCCCAGCCTTGCTGGAGCTCCTGATAGATCACCCCAGGAGTCTTCCTACTTGGAAGCACCTCCTGTGGCACCCCCTGGGGAGATGCTACCACCAGAACCCTGGATTTTTCAAGTTTCACGCCTGGAACTTATCCAGTTGCATCTCCACCAGAGAGGCTTTTCGGACATCGCTGTCAAGCGCATGTCCGCACCTCAAAGGGGGTCTACCCTTGATGTGTATCAAGGAAAGTGGTCTACCTTCACTTCCTGGTGCAGGGAGAACGGAGTTAATCCGATCTCTCCCTCTATATACAGATTAGTTGATTTCCTTATTGAATTATTCACGGAAAGACAACTATCTGTCACGGCTATAAAAGGGTACAAGTCCGCCATCGCTTCTACCCTCCGTGTTTTAAGCACCTGGGATCTTCGTTGGGAGGACCAAATAACCCCTCTTTTCAGAGGAATGTTATTAGAGCGTCCTAGACCGGTTCACAACACCCCTAAATGGGACCTTTCTGTTGTCCTTAAGGTGCTCATGAGGCATCCTTTTGAACCCATGTCTATTTCATCCATGAAATATCTGACACTCAAAACGGTCTTTCTAGTAGCCTTGGCTACCGCCCAACGGAGATCAGAGCTCCATGCACTTTCTTTTAAGAAGCTGGCTTTTAGAGAGGGAGGGGAGGTTATCCTGGCTTTTATACCAGGATTTCTGGCGAAGAACCAGGGACCGGCCGCCTCTCGGCCCCCGGTTACTATTCCCTCTCTGTCAGGAACGATCTCTTATGATCTTCCTGACAGAACTTTATGTCCCGCCAGGGCCCTAAAGTTCTACATAAATAGGACAAAACCTCCCGGTATCCGCCAGGGGAGAGAGCGTTTGTTTTTGTCCTATAAGGAGGGAAATAAACGAGAGATAGCGGCCGCCACTATTTCAAGGTGGATTGTGGAGACTATTCGTCTTTCCTACAACACCTTGAAGACTTCCTCTGATCTTCGTGCGCTAGCTAACATCTCAGCGCACGAAGTTAGAGCACTAGCCACCTCCTGGGCTAACTACCGAGGAGTTGCTCTTCAAGAAGTCGTTTCCGCTGCATGTTGGAGTAATCACTCCACATTCTCTCGTTTCTACCTACGAGACGTTTCTTCCCTCGTAGATGGCATGCACACAATCGGCCCGATTGTGTCTGCGGGGCATGTTGTTTGATCCTGGCTAGATCAAAAAAGGGGGGGGAAGCCCGATTGAAGAGTCAAACGCGCATCTTGCGCCATTTTTGATATGCCCTATCTTCAACATCCAGGCAACCCCTAGTAGACTAGAAAGGACGCAATTTCTTATTGTTGTTTAGCAATAATTCATTCTACACCCTTCAACATGCCTTACTTGCTCTAAGCTCTGTTGCCGGAAAGAAGATGGTTTTATTACGCAATTCTAGCGCTTTCCGGAAAATGGGTCTATTACTCTCTATAATATGATTGTAATACCGAGATCAAAATACCGGTCCTCCGGTTCTCCCCATTTCTTTCCCCTGGCGGTCCTCCTTAGCTAATATGCCGGTGGTGCCTCCTGGATGGAACAACAGCTCAGCCTTAGGTAAGTCCTCGTTTCCCACCTCCAATAGGTTGCTGGGATTCGATGCAAAAGTGTTCCATAGGTAAGTTTGAATGACACAAATGCCCATTTCCTTACAAGAAATGGCCATTTTGTTAGTTCATACTTACCTATGGAACACGGCCCTCCCGCCGTCCCCACAAACGGGACATACTCTTTATTAACGCTCAAGAGTAAAGACTAAATATGGCGGCATGAGATCGGCGCGATCTCGCGGGATCGGTCAGGGCGCCGCCTGGCGGCCGAGCTGTTAACTCAGTTCTCCCTTTAGAAAATTAAAGGGATACTCTTGTGTTTGAGCCCAAATGGAGTAACATGCAAAAGTGTTCCATAGGTAAGTATGAACTAACAAAATGGCCATTTCTTGTAAGGAAATGGGCATTTTGTACGTATTTCCACAATTGGACATTTTAAAATTCAATTACAAATTCAAAATTTTTAACGAACGGAGTAGGCCTTTAAAGCGTTCGACATTCCTTTGCCAGTCTAGCCTGAAACCTTTCAGTAGAACTCAGATGACCTGCTTAATCAGCGTGCAGCCTCAATATTTTTGACTGTTACCGATTAATACCAGAGTGGAGTAAGGCGTTTATGGTAAAGAGACCTGCCTAGAGTATCATACGGACAGTGAGCTACTAGAACACCACAACATTGTCATCATCTGTGAGGCCGTCTCTACATGTACTTAAATCTTACATTTTTCTGTCTTCTGTTTCGCCGACTCCGGTGATTTGGCTGCAGCCGGATCTTGTGCAGACTTCTTTGGCGCGCTCTTTCTTCCCGGTAGACCATTCTTTCGCATCTGACCAACTTTGCCGATTACACTCCCAGCAGCCTTCACGTCAAACTGAAAAGGGAACATCGTTAGGTAAATGTTGCACCTGGTTTATAATGTTTATTCTACATTGTCAAAGATCAACAAATTTCAAAAGTCATGCAATTTCAAATCACAAAAACTTTCTTTTGGGGAAAATGTGGAAGTTATTTGTATCGGCTAAAACAAAAATTGTTAAATGTACATTTATAGAAAGTTTCATGAATTGCAAAAAAACCAAATTGGTGCAAAGATTTGGCAAGTTAAATTATTGGGTAAAAAAATTCTGTTTTCTCCTGATGCGGTTAACAACTTCAACTGCCTGATTCTGGGTAATTGATTCTCCAGGGCGAGCTTGAAAACTCTACCTTATAGACCACTTTGTAGTCGTCACACTTAGCGACCCATTTTGGCAACTGAATCAGTGGTTTCGGAATGAACTTCGTCGGGTCGATAATGAAGGCTAACTTCTTCACTGCGACATGGATGTGGTTGGTACAAAGTTTGGCTCCAAGACTCTTCTTCAATGCTTTTCCAATCTGTTGCCCAGGCACAACCTGAAAAAGGCAAACGAGTGTCAGAGAAAAACTTGGCATACCACAAATAATTTCTTCGAAGATCCACTCCATAAACCCTCCACGAAGACATTATAAATACTTTCTCATGAATACTCTAAAGAACACTCTTGAGAATACATGCACTTCCTCATGACACTATATCACCACAACTTTATGGAAATCTTGAGTGAGCTACCTCATGAATACTCTACAAACTTTAACAATACATCCTTATGAATACTCTATGAAGATGATGACAACAGTGTTGACACTATATGAATACATTGATAACACTTCTTCATGTATACTCTAAAAACATTACTTTTTAAACACTTTGAGAATACTTCCTCATGACACCAGATCACCACTCATTGTATGAACATCTTGAGTATGCTTCCTCATGAATACATGGAGAATACGTCTGCATGAATACTCTATGAACACTACTTTACGAATACCTTGAGAATACCTCTTCATGAATACTCTACTTTATGAAAAGACTGAGAATACTTCCTGGTCAATACTCTTACACTGATACACTGTGTTCACTTCCTCATGAATACTCTGTGAACACTACTTCATGAATGCATTGAGAATACTTCCTCATTATTACTCAAATTATTCATTCAAACAACCTGTGAATCAGAATGAAAACTCTATGAATGCTTCGCAAGGAAAACTGCTTTCAGTTGTGAGTGAAACAACTTACGATGGTCTTGACATATGCTGGATCATGAGGCATTTTAATCGTGGCATCAGGTGCAAAGTTTGTGATGAAATAGTTCAAGCCAGTTATGCCTCCTGACTTAATGACAACCTCATTCGCGAAAGGTGTCAGTGAGATAGACCCGCCACGTGGTGCTACGATCTGAAAACGGCAATGGAAATTCATGATAACACAATTTTAAGTAAAAATGGCAACTGAAATCGTCCATTGACCATGTGCCCAGCTCGTGTTATTTTGATAAGGAATAGTAAGCTACATGCTGTTGATGATCACCGTTTTCATGGCAGGTTGTTTAATTGGTCGGAAAACCTAATACAGACCAATTTCACAGCCAACTTGAAAACATGAGTTATTTATCATATTGGCCACATTTTTTTATTTGTTGGATTACGAATCCCCCTGGGGCCATTTTCCAGAAAGTGGAAAAAATTAAAGTCCCGATGACCGCTTTTGACACACGTTTTTTTCCTCCCCGACCATAAATAGACAGAAATGAAAAAATATTTTTTTCCCGACAACCAATTTTAATTTTTGTGGGTCCCCTTGTATGATCTGGGACTAAAATGTTTGAAAAATAAGCATTTTTTTTAAACTTTATTTCCCCCACCCCACATAGGTTTCGAGTTTGATGGAATTGTTTTTTATTCCCGCCCCACATATGTTTTGAGAATGAAGAAAAATACTTTTTTTTATTCCCGCCCCGCCCACGTAGGTTTTGGATATGAAGTTTCGTAATCCAACTTATTAAGAAAGTGTGGCCTAAAACAGATAATTCATTATACAGGTCGTCCTCGTGAATACCGGTATCGGGTGCCATTTTGAAGAGGCCTCTTGAGGTGCCATATATTGCATGTATTATAATTGGCTATTTATACTCCATAAACAGTGTTATTTAAATGTTATTGTATACACAGGTCGTCGCAGTCATCGGCTAAAGATCTGTAATGCCCGCCGTTCACGATCAAATTTAATTTGACCAAAAAAATATGACCAAAAAGTTTGATCGTGAACGACGGGAAATTGGATGAAATATGTTCCCAGGATAAAAATTGTTGTGGATAGAACCGGTCCTATTTATTTAGTACGATTCGGAAATATTGGATCGTGAGCGGCGGGATTGGATTTTTTCTGTACGATTAACCGTTTGAGTCAAAGTAGCCATTTCAATATTATCGGGCCATCAATCAATGAACACATCAATTAGATGGGTTTTTTTTCAGGTGTGACGCGCATTGGCCTTTTTAGTGACAATTAAAGCATGGTCTTTCACTATCCGAGCTGTCCAAATAGGTAGGCCTATTCATATACTGTACCGATCCTTTGTGAGCCGGGACAGCGACAAAGACAGTTAATAGTTATAATAATGAGTATTATGCGCCAAGAAATAATTCAGGTACACTTTATACAAGCAACTCGCACCATACCTGCACATTCGGTCGAAACGCAGGCTTGTACCAAGATGGTTTGGACACAAAATGCTGTAGATGTGTTGATCGAAGAGTATAGGGCTCGCAACAATTGCAGTTATGGCTGCACATGCAGCAGCTGCCGCAATCAGTCTTGACTGCACGGGAGCCATATTGGAAAAGATTTGATGAAATAAATCCATCGTGCTCGACGGGCGGCTGAACTAGAAAATTTGACACAAAAGTTTGACCAACAGATTTGACCAAAAAATTTGATCGTGAACGGCGGGCATAAGCCACACTAGCGGGTATTTCTGATGTTTTGTTAGTCAATGTTCCAGGGCGGTAAGGCTGGGTTCAAATAGAACTATACGGTATTCGGTATACGCTATTCGGTATTCGCTATACGCTATACGGGCACGGCGAGTCACATCGGGTAGCATGCGTGCGGTATTCGGTCTTTTGGCGCCGATCAGATGGACAGTTCAGACGAAGAAGATTTGGCTCTTCTACTCTTAGCCGAGGATGAAGCTGACCAGGCACAAAGACCAAGGAAAGAAAGTACAGAATGGGTGCGGCAGCACTTTAAGATGAGACCTCTGTTGGTGGAGTACCACAGGACATTTAAAAACCTCATGGATCATCCAGATGTTAATTAAAAGAATCATTTAGTTGATTAGTAATAAAACATGTAATGAAGGCCTCTACTTAGAAATTGCAATAAAATGAGTAAAAATGAGTACTGTTGTTTCTAACTTATCCTATAGTATGCAATAAATCGTTAATTGTGATAGATAACATTAAAATGCACTGGTCACTTCTGAACAGGGTGGTATACGCTGCACGAAAATCAAACGCGCACGATTCCCACTATACTATACTATACGCAGGTATACGACCTTTTCGAATAGTGCCCTCTTATGTGACCCGGTAGTGTGAAATTTCCTTGTTCGATTTCAGGTACCCGCGTGCCCTGGCAAAACGTGCACCGAATACCCGAATAGTATACGGTATTCGGTATACGCTATTCGATATAACGCTATTCGGTATTCGCTATACGCTATACGGGCACGGCGAGTCACATAGGGTAGCATGCGTGCGGTATTCGGTCTTTTGGCGCCGATCAGATGGACAGTTCAGACGAAGAAGATTTGGCTCTTCTACTCTTAGCCGAGGATGAAGCTGACCAGGCACAAAGACCAAGGAAAGAAAGTACAGAATGGGTGCGGCAGCACTTTAAGATGAGACCTCTGTTGGTGGAGTACCACAGGACATTTAAAAACCTCATGGATCATCCAGATGTTAATTAAAAGAATCATTAGTTGATTAGTAATAAAACATGTAATGAAGGTCTGTACTTAGAAATTTCAATAAAATGAGAAAAATGAGTACTGCTGTTTCTAACTTATCCTATAGTATGCAATAAATCGTTTAATAATTGTGATAGATAACATTAAAATGCACTAGTCACTTCTGAACAAGGTGGTATACGCTGCACGAAAATCGAACGCGCACGATTCCCACTATACTATACTATACGCAGGTATACGACCTTTTCGAATAGTGCCCTCTTATGTGACCCGGTATTGTGAAATGTCCTTGTTCGATTTCAGGTACCCGCGTGCCCTGGCAAAACGTGCACCGAATACCCGAATAGTATAGTTCTATGTGAACCAAGCCTTAGGGGAGCGGCGCTTTGTAGATTGTGCATGACAAGTCACAATAAAGGCGGGACCAGTGTCTACTTAGTCCTACTGGTACCCTTTTGTAGACCTCCTAAATGTATGGTCCTAATTTTATAGTACAGAAAGGATAGGCTACCGGTATTCACGAGGACATCCCGTATTTTCAATTTAATACCAACTAAATATCAATCTCGAAGCACTTCACAGCCACTGTCACTGGTACAGGTCTCAACAGAGGCAGATCTGCTTATTTTAGTAAAGCACACGAAAATAAATAAAATCCAAACTTATAGGTGACTCCAGGCTGGATGTAAGGGGGTCAAATTGAAAGTCTTCAAGTGCACGGATATGGACCTTGTTTTATCTGATTAAGTGGTAACTGCATTCTTCATACAAGAGTGAATAATTTCAAGGTATTGCGAGATAGGAGATAACGCTATTAGCAAATTTCGTAAACCTTCGCATGACCAGCAATGCAGTCTACTTGATCATGTTGATGCCCTTTCTCAAGGGCTGAAATTGTACCTTATCACTTTTGGTTAAAAAGTCGGGCGCAGATATTTTTTTAGCTAGATTCGGTCTGATGAACTTGTGGACAATAAGGTTCCATTCTGAAACTTGCGTATGACTTGATAATGCATCAATTACTTTGATACCGATTGAGGTGCAGGAAGGGCATTGTAGTTCTCTTCAATCTGACCTATATGGCTTATGATGCTAAACAGTATTTTTCTCGTTTTAAATCTAAATACACTTTATTTACCTTTTGGTCATTTTTGACAGTCAAGTCCACGCCCATTAGCCTGTGCTCTACAGTGTTGGCCTTGCCGTACGATGCCGGGTAGAAACCTGTGCCAGTACACCCTCCCCCAGCAACTCTCTGCTTTTTCGGGAATGCTTTGTGGAACTTTGGTCCAAATACTTGATCAATGACTTTCTTAGCAATTCCGTACCTGGAGGAAGAAAATTAAAAGTGCAAGCTCACCATAAGGGGAATGCAGACAGGTGATATTTATGTTTTTACGTTATGTTGGGACTTAAGTCAAATAACTAGCAGCATTATTGCTAGATTATTATCATTGATAATCTCACGCCAGTGCTCAGGCGTGAAGATAGTCACTTCCTGTGTACAACACTTCATCAGGGGGCTGATTGACAGCTAATTGATTGATTGTTGTATCTTCACATGCCTGTGACCACATGATGTTATGAACAGCTGGGTTGGCAGAGAAAACATCCTTGAGCTGAAAAATGGCATATTCAATCAAATAATGAATTGATCAGCTCTCTCAAGAAATAACCTCAGTCTAATTTTGATGATGCAATCTTACATGTCTCAGGCAAGAATCTAGGTAATAAAGGTACGGGGGAAAAAAAGTACAGGAAAAAAAGGTACGGAAAAAAGGTACAGGAAATAAAAGTACAGGAGAGTCGTGTTGATAGTCGTGTTTTGACTATTGAAAACCATAACGGTATACTGGAAATTTGATATATCTATTTCTAAGGCCTATGCAATGCCTACGCAACAAATAAAGTTAAAGTTATGAATAGAAAAAGAGAGAAATCAAATAATAATTTTTTTTTAAATTGTGTACCTTTTTTTACCTATTTATGCCATTTTGTGTGCCTTTTTTTCGGTACCTTTTTTCCAGTACCTTTATTTCAAGTTCTTTTATTTCCTGTACTTTTATTCCCTGTACCTTTATTTCTGTACCTGTTTTTCCTGTACCTTTTTTCCTGTACCTTTTTTACCGTATACCATAAGCAAGGCATTTAGCGAATGCTCACACAAAATATTCATGGTGCGCAATATGAATACTTACCCCTTGTCCAATCTCTCATAGCCTTCCTTGATATCTTGGAGGAGCTTCATAGCTTTGCCCATAGCACTAATGAATGGTTGGAACATTCCCATGAGGTTGTCAAAGATGGTCTGAGCACCAGTCAGACATGTATCAACAAAGTCGGTGACCACTTTTTGCTTCATTTGTAGCTGGAATTATAAGTTCAACACATCAAGGGTCATTCGTAACCATCAAAGTTTTCAAAAGATCACACAACATACTCTTTTTGGGGAAGGGGGTCAATGACAAATGTATTAATTTCCATTTTTCACTTAAATGTTGATCAATGTTTTCCAAAATCAATATTCTTGAATGTACTCTTTCAAGAGGATGGATGACCTCTAAAGCCCCTCACAGGTGGGATATTTCCATTGCTGCCACCTGGAATATTTATTGTTACAATAAGCAACAAAATGACTGGTTGACAGCGGATAAAACCTGCTGCAACAACTGAAACAAACAAATGACAACAAAGAACTCTATGTAAACCAGGCCTGAAAAAGAACATACCATCGATGATTTCCCATTTGTCAATTTGTACACTGGATCCTTGGACTTATCGTCAACTTTTGGGTTGGGCCTCATCCACGCCACAGCCTTTGATTTAACCGTGCTCAACTCCTTGACGAGCTGGGATGAAATGTCCGTAAATATTGGCGCCAGGTTCCACCAGTATGGACGGTTTCCTGAAATACAACAAAATCAACGCGAATGGAATGATTTTATTATAACATTAGGCCTACCCGCAAGCTAGCACTGAGCTGGAAGTGCCAATTAAATGAGCAGTGCTTTTGGTATCTTAGGATTCTGGCAAATTGGGGTGACAGGTGCAAGAGATAAACTTGGTGTTAGTGCCATGAAAATCTAGCTGTTTGGATCTGGAGGCCAAATGTTTACATTTTGTGAGAACTGGACAGAATTATAGAAGCAAACTAAGAACAGGCTCCATAAAAAAGTGCTCTACAATTGAAGAGTTCAATCTAAAAGCCACTCAATCAACTTTAGGTCTTTTTAAGGAAACACAACTTTTTTGCTGTGGCTTTTACGGCTTTTGCATTAAAAGTGATGTCCTCGTGCTTGTGTTTCAATTGAATTTTGCCAGCATGCAATTAAACGCTTCTGGTACTCAGATCCAGGGTACTGTGAGTTTTGCCGGCTTGAAATGAAATGCTTCTTGTACTCAGATCCAGGGTACTGTGAGTTTTGCCGGCTTGCAATGAAACGCTTCTGGTACTCAGATCCAGGGTACTGTGAGTTTTGCCGGCTTGCAATGAAACACTTCTTGTACTCAGATCCAGGGTGCTGCGAGTTTTGCCAGCTTGCAATGAAACGCTTCTGGTACTCAGATCCAGGGTACTGTGAGCTTTGCCGGCTTGCAATTAAACGCTTCTTGTACTCAGATCCAGGGTACTGTTAGCTTTGCCGGCTTGCAATGAAACGCTTCTTGTACTCAGATCCAGGGTACTGTGAGTTTTGCCGGCTGGCAATGAAACACTTCTTGTACTCAGATCCAGGGTGCTGCGAGTTTTGCCGGCTTGCAATGAAACGTGTCTTGTACTCAGATCCAGGGTACTGTGAGTTTTGCCGGCTTGCAATGAAACGCTTCTTGTTCTCAGATCCAGGGTACTGTGAGTTTTGCCGGCTTGCAATGAAACGCTTCTGGTACTCAGATCCAGGGTGCTGTGAATTCTGCCGGCTTGCAATGAAATGCTTCTGGTTCATGGATCCAGGGTACTGTGAATTTTGCCAGCTTGCATTGAAACGCTTTTGGTACTCGGATCCAGGGTACTGTGAGTTTTGCCGGCTTGCAATAAAATGCTTCTGGTACTCAGATCCAGGGTACTGTGAGTTTTGCCGGCTTGCAATGAAACGCTTCTGGTACTCAGATCCAGGGTACTGTGAGTTTTGCCGGCTTGCAATGAAACGTTTCTTGTACTCAGATCCAGGGTACTGTGAGTTTTGCCGGCTTGCAATGAAACGCTTCTGGTACTCAGATCCAAGGTGCTGTGAATTTTGCCGGCTTGCAATGAAACACTTCTTGTACTCAGATCCAGGGTACTGTGAGTTTTGCCGGCTTGCACTGAAATGCTTCTGGTGCTCAGATCCAGGGTACTGTGAGTTTTGCCGGCTTGCAATGAAACGCTTTAGTACTCAGATCCAGGGTACTGTGAGCTTCATTTCTATACATGATCATGATGAAGTTATCTCACTTTCCTTCAGAATGGCATTTAGCAGTTTTTGCATCCGAACCATTCAATTCCTCTTTCTAACTATTCTCTTCTTCTTCACAGACTTGCAATGTCGTCATTATAGTTTACCATTTCAAAGGGCCTCCAGCGAAGGAGGGAGTCCATCACAAGCTTCTATAAATGTCTGTCACTTGCTGGAGTATTTTGCTTGCCTTGGCATAGACACCAGGTCCATATACAACGAAGAAACTGTTTTACATCTCATTTGGAAGCCTGTGAAAAGGCAGGAAATTTCCTTCTTTGAAACCCTAGCTATGCCGCTTCTTCCAGACATAGCTTTTATGTCTCATTCGAAGGACTGTGAAGACCCACGATTTTTTATTATTTAATTGAAACCTTTGCTCGTTCTTCCAGAACTACAATTCTGCATTTTCCGGGAATCGAACTGTGCTCTCATTGCGTTGCAACCAGCATTGTTAACCACAAGGCTATAAGCCAGATTGAACCTTTTTCAACTGACCTGTCGAGAAGAAAGATGTCTCCTTCAAGTCAGTCATAGACTGTAGCATTGAAAGCACTCCCATCCCAACACTGGAGATGAAAAAACAATAACATTCAGATAACCATTTCAGCACAGGTGACAGACTCAGCAAGTTAAATGCACAGGTATGCGTATGGTTGCTAAACTGCTCAACTGCTAAACTGCTAAATTTTTGCAGATTTTTCAAAAACCTAGAGTTTCGAAGAAAAACCTTTTTTATTGGAAAAACAAGGAGAAATTTCTTTATCTGCTAAAATAAGAATCGCGAAATTTTCTTTTTGAAAATTTTCGCAAATCAAAATTCACAGTAAATCACAAACAATACATACGACATGATATTTGAAAAAATCTGCATAATGGCATGGCCAGGTGCGTCGAAGAAATCCTCGAAACTAGTGATGATCTTAACCGCCCCCTTAAATATCATCTCGATGGCTCGTGGGAGGGCAATCTGAATCGTTTCTATTAGGGCCTGAAAGGTCAAAGACCAAAAATCAGAAAGTGTGAAATCACTTAAAGAACCATTGGAAATTGACTGCATTCTTACAACATTTATTACAATCAAAGGTAAAAGGTCAACGAGCAATTAATGTAAGAAGATTAGCAATCACTTAAAGGATCCCAAAAAGATTACAGGCCTTCTATGTTCGATCGAAAATTAAAACTGACCCTTTGCAGTTAATGAATAAATCAGTTAAGTAAGCAATAACAAATGTAACTCACGTTAAAGAAATTCATCACGTCGCTCTCGATGTCACTGAGCAGATTGGAAATTCTGAGGGCTATGTTGGCAATAGGTTGAAGGAAGGTGGGCAGATTCTTCATTTCTAACTCTCCCACGATCTTCATGGTGGCAGACGCGAAAACTTTTAAACCGTTTACCTGGAATCAATGAAACAACAGATTAATAATGGAGGGAAATACTCTGAAAAAAATATCATCATTTTACCATGATGCATATAAGGCAAAAAGAAGTTAATGTTATATTTCCGGTTTCCGCCCGTGTCAATTCCAACCCCCACGCGTCAATATATGTTTATCATGTCACGGCAGCTAATTTTCATTCTTTCTGAATCTGTACTGTTTTTAACCTCTGTGTTAGTAGATTGGATATCGCCAAATTTATAGCTTACTAAAAGTAATCAAAATTATCACAGAAATAAAACCCCGCACGACCGCATCCATTTTCAGTTGACCATGAAACCAGAAACATAACATTAACTTTTTTAGGCCTAAGGGTGCCACTTCAAAAAATCGCGGAAATTTTTTTTGTAATTTCAAAGTCATAGCAAAACGCCGTCACTTGCCATTCACAAGCATATTGAACATTCATAACCTAACCGTACAAAGTTATTACCATGGTAAAACTATTACACGGATACAATGTTTGTTGATTTGCATTTTGTATCATGGTATAAATGACTCTACCCTACCCATTATCAAATTTATGTCACCGGGTGAAAGTCATTTTACGATCGTATATACTTAACCACCATAACTTTAGCTGCTCATTGCAGTAGTTTTGATATTTTCGTCAATGCACTCTTAAACGCAAACTTAAAAAGTGTGAAAATTTCAACTGTAATGTATTCATCAACAATTAAATTTTGGCAGCAAACGCGAAATAGTCTGTCGATAATTCAAAAAGGAGCAAATTTACCACTTGTTCACGAAAATCTCACAGTTAACAGTGTGCAAGCTTTAGGTTTTGGTCACCAAGTTAATGCAAGTTAAACGTTTACGGTATTACTTTTCCTTGGTAAAAAAGTGAAGCAGCAACGGAACAGCCATGGTTCTGAAAACCTTAACAGATCACTTACATGACTGGGCAAGTCACCTAACCTGTCCACAAAGTCATTGATTATCGCTCCAGTATCGACATCTCCACTAAAAATCTTGCTCAATTTCTCTATGCCTTTGTCTAGGGAATCAACAACAGTGTTGAAGACCTTATCAAACCTTTCAAGCATCTCGTTAACCATTTCAAAGTTGAAATTCTGAAAAATAAACCAAAATTCAGTAAATGCTAGATATACAAGGTACATGTATGTTTGAAAAGGTATTGTCTGGCCCATTCAAAGTCCTTAGCCAGAATAAGGTTTTATTGATTAATCTGACTGGTTTCTAGTAGCCAACGGGTAGCTTATCATGTGGTGTCAGCTTTACCTAGGCAGGAGTACATGATATTTTCAACTCAAACGAATGAGTTGTAAATTAGGACATCTCTAACTGAAATGATATATCGGAACGTACATCGTTTTCAAGATGGTTTCCAACTGACAGCCATATTTTGTCAGCACAGAAATTTGACCTGGAGGGGCAAATTCTGACAAGGGTGCTTCCCAGCATGATATTATATAATTGGCCCCCAAGCTGGCACACAGTTCTGGTTGTGACGTCTTCCCGAAAAAATTATTTCTCGTCTGACCTGTAAGATGTTGAGATTGTACCCAGCGCCACCTATAAAGCAAACTCGGATCTTCATGAAGTCGATGTTGACCCCCAAGATGCCGAGATGGATTGTTGCATAAGCTTCATCATGGATTTCAACTTTAAGCGAACCTTCCAATGGCTCTGTAAGAAAACATCAAACGTTATTTTTATCTACTTTGTTGTATTGGATTTTTAGGATATTTTCAATAAGGTCCACATCCTTTACCGGGAACCAATTGATGCCCATGTCTCGTCAGACAATAATCTGGTTATGTTAAAACCCAAACAGAATTAATCGTGGGGTCCTAACACCTGCACATTTCGACAAGTCCGCAGACCCCCGTTGATGATGGCATCTGTTTCTTTAAGAAGAATCATTTACATAGGACTTATCGGCACAGAAATGTCTATTGGCCACTTGAAAGTAGTACGACTGATAAAATCGAATTGCTTATTTACACAGCGATAAACTCATTTGCATTTCAGAACCGTTTTTCCGGAGGGACTAATTTTTCAGTGCATATTACGACTGATAAAATCGAATTGCTTATTTACACAGCGATAAACTCATTTGCATTTCAGAACCGTTTTTCCGGAGGGACTAATTTTTCAGTGCATATTACGACTGATAAAATCGAATTGCTTATTTACACAGCGATAAACTCATTTGCATTTCAGAACCGTTTTTCCGGAGGGACTAATTTTTCAGTGCATATTTTTTCCCCGATAAATTTAAGGCAAATATAAAAAAAACAGTGTCCTTTTGCGAGTGACTCAACTTAAGATATACATGTTCTTGAAACAACTTACGCAGTTTTAAATCCAGGTTATTTTTGATTATCAATCCAAAAGACGCGCCAAGATCGGTACTCCCAAGAATTTTCCTCCACTCGAAGCTGGGGGAGTGCAAGTGAAATTCAATGTTGAACGTAAATGGTAGATTACGCTTAATACGACTAACTGACTGGTCCGCATGGACTAATTCACCAGTATGGTCACGCTCATACACGGCACGGCTGGCATTTCGAGGACTGAAAATGAGACAAGAAAAGGATAATATTACCAAGTACATGTACTTTGTCTTCTTCTGATTCACCACAGACAGTTTTACATGGAAGATAATGCTTATTCCTTAGGGCTGCAAAAGATGGCCTTTCGGGCATTTGTACCCTTTGGACATGGGCGGAATAATACCGAGCTTGATCTTATCGGGCAAACCGATATCCCTACTGAGCTCAAACTCGTTCAATAATGGGATGATAAATGTCTAGTTGTTTTTTTAAGCAATAATGATATCAAATTTTTGAACATTCTACCTACCCTGGTCCATCCTGAAGTAGATGATGCTGAGCCTTTGGATGAGCCTGGAATGTCAGACCAGCCTCGTAGCGGACAACATCAGACTCATCGTTCAGTGCTGCGTGCAGCATCTTCATAGCAGCCTAAACAAAGAGAACATCGCATTGTAACTGCCAATTAGATAAGTATACAATAATAAATCAGCTAAATATATTTACACTAAGTTTACTACTTCGTGTTCGACATGTTTGATCAGGTGACAGGAGCCATTCCGGTTGGATGTCCAGATTGAGTTAAATGGCTTAGTGGCAACATCAGGGGAAGAAGTCAGTCACCAGACTACTGAAGTGGCATGTGTCCGTTTCAGAGATGACCTTCCACCCTGAGGTCATGTAAAGTTGCCAGAGTTACAGATCCCTTTACTTCGGTCTTTAGAGAATCCATCTTATGCGAGGGAAACTGGATTGGGTCTTTTGCTCGCCCTGGCATTGGGCAAAAGGAATCTGCATAGCATGTCATTCAAAGGACATGGAAACAGTGGTAAGGTCACTTGCTCAAGGTAACATCACCCTCACCTCTTCATGCTGATACTTTCTCAAGGAATGAACGCCAGTCTTCCGCACCCAGATTGAGCTGGAGGAGTTGATGTATGACATGATGTGATGCCAGGACGTATCGAGCGCTGCATTGCCCAACGCGTCCAGGAGGATCACCTGGTTGAGGTCATGGCGCTCCAACTCCCATTCATCCATGGCGGAACGTTTCTGTCTATCTGCCCAGGGGTCTGGAAGGGAATCATTTGCACAATTCAATTTTCACCAGTTTATCAAGCACTCCAATTTCAGCTCCAGAGATTAGAAGTCCCAGGCACCCATACAGTATTTCGCAATACTGCAACAATATTTATAACAGGTATTACACCTCTTAAGATGTCCTTGACTAGAAAAAAAGAGAGACAATTCTTTTGTTCAGGAGCAATGTTTCAAACTATCCATAGATAGAACTGTGCTGCCTCAGACCCCTTGACTAAGGCAGGCAGGATTTGGCTCCATTTTAAAATAAAATGAAAGCTTTGATTAGTCCGTTTGATTTGGGAGACATTTTTAAAACATACCCGACAACCTGAATATGCTTTTCTTTAACATGTTTGATGTTGACCACGCTTTACTGAAAAGTTTTTGCATGCGACAATCAGATAATCTGCCGCCATTGGTCAATGTTGAAAAACAAGTACCAACCGTGCATGCCGAGATGACCTTCCAATTTCCCTACGATACGTTTGGCATGATCGTATCGGTTGTTCCTCATGAGACTGTGGCAGATACTACCGAGGGCTAACGTGGCGCGATGGACGGTGCTACCGTCTTGAAGGACATCTGGGTAACGATCTGAGTTGAAGACGAAATGTTCTATTGCTGTGATGAATTCCTAGACAAAGAAATGTGATTTAGAGGGGTGATTACTAATCTTAATTCATTTGGTATTTTAGCTGAAGCTGACCTCGTTCCATGGACAAACTTCTTTCGGTCAAGGTAAACTGAAGGACGTAACATGGTGAACGTGATAACCCATACCAATAGAATAACGTTAAGTTTCAAGATTTTTGAGTTGCTCAGGTAGCAAGACCAGAGAGCAGGTATTCAGCGTCATAGAGGTCTCGAGTTTGAGTCCTGAGGGCGGGATAGTTATAATGGTTATGAGACTCATATTGACTTATATATACATGTGTAGGCTTTACTCCGAATACTGAATTCAAATAGAAAACAACACACTGCATACGTATCTACCTGAATTGGAGGTCTCTCACGCCCAGCGAATGACTCCAGTAATCGGTGGATGAGCGCTTTGTTTGGGAGCTCTGATTTAAAGATCATGTTGAGCAGGATATCATGTGCCATATCTGTGTCGACTGCCACGAGGACATCGATCATATTCTTGGCATTGGCGACTAACTTTGGCTGGAATCTTGAGGGAAGATCGTCATAGTCAAAATAATGAGAGGTGCAGGCGAACTTGACATGTTTCATATCTGAGATGCACCCGATTCCTAGCTAAAAGGCTTACTCCATAAATTCCAAAAAAAATTGAAATTGACGAAAGCGAATTTGAAAATTTCCAATTGTGTTAATACATACCGAATATCAATTTTAAAATACAGTTGTTTAGACTTATAAACAAATATTATAAATGCCAAGTTTCGGCAAATTTGCATGCGTAACATACACTAAGACAATGTTGATTTCTGTTTGTCTGAGCCACGTGAAAAGCAACAAACGTGATGAAACAGTCACGGTGAAAACAATCACAGTACAATGCGTGATATTGTGACATAATTTGCTCCCTCTGTTAACTGACCCTGTTACATTTAATTTGTACCATGTGATATGGCGTAACAATATTTACATCATCAGCAGTTGATGTTAGGATCTATAGGGAATCCATGAAATCCAAGTCATTGTGAATTTATTTTTAAGCAAGAATTCTCCTCTTTTGCAATTCTTACATTTGCTTCGAGCTGAAGATCGGCTCGCATAACTTGACCAACGACTCATCTGGCAGGACTTCCACCATCTTGTGGATGTTGGTAAAACAAGCGATTCCATCACGCCCCTTGGTGTAGAGATCTGAAAAGATGTAAAACGTGTCATAAGGAAACACCATACCTAGGAACGTATTTACCTGGAAACTTTCCCTTTAAATATCTATTGTTTATCGAGTAAGTCCAAGTTTCTATAGCTAGGGCAATCATATAATTTTGATCCTGGACTGTTAAATTTTGACACTGTTTAGTAGTATTACAATGAGGATTATACAGGTCGTCCTCGTGAATACTGATATCGGGTGCCATTTTGAAGACACCTTTTGGGGTGCCATATATTCCATGTATTGTAATTGGCTATTTATACTCCATGAACAGTGTTATTTAAATGTTATTGTATGCACAGGTCGTCACAGTCATTGGCTTAAGATCTGTAATGAGGATTATACAGGCCGTCCTCGTGAATACTGGTATCGGGTGCCACTTTGAAGAGGCCTCTTGGGGTGCCATATATTCCAGGTATTGTAATTGGCTATTTATAATGGGGGAGAAGGATACTTTTATGCGGTTGGGGGGGGGGGAAGGATACATAATCCATAACAGTGTTATTTAAATGTCATTGTATGCACAGGTCGTCACAGTCATTGGCTAAAGATCTGAAAGCCACACTAGCGGGTATTTCTAATGTTTTGTTAGTCAATGTCCCAGGCTCTTTGCAGATTGTGCATGACAAGTCACAATAAAGGCGGGACCAGGGCCTACTTGGTCCTACTGGTACGTTTTTGTGGACCTCTGAAATGTATGGTCCTACTTTATAGTACAGAAAGAATAGGCTACCGGTATTCACGAGGACATCCCGTATCTCCGGTTTATAGTACCTGAGTTTCTCATGCATGTTAGGTTTCCGTGGATGTAATCAAAGAGCAGCGTGGTGTTCTGGGCGTACTTGATAGCCTTCTTGATCTGAAATATCGGACAGGAGATGGTCATTACAATCGTTAGGGCAATTATCAGTAGCGGGAAGGACCGACATGCATTTGTGTTAATATACCTGACATAACCCCTTAAGTGTCGCTACTTAGAAGTCGATCAGTAAAACCTCTTGATTATCAGCCTGGCGCTCTTATCATCTTGT
Organism: Lineus longissimus; assembly: GCF_910592395.1. Classification (NCBI taxonomy): domain Eukaryota; kingdom Metazoa; phylum Nemertea; class Pilidiophora; order Heteronemertea; family Lineidae; genus Lineus; species Lineus longissimus. The sequence continues at coordinate 6,786,143 of NC_088322.1, forward strand.
CACTGATCTCCCTAACAGTACTACAGGAGCTGATGTGGACTAGTGGCTCACTCGAACTCTAGGCCAGTGGTCAAGCGGCCCTGGTTTGAACTCCACTTTCGGTGTGAGATTATTGGTCTCTATGTCTAACTTGCCTTTTCTACCCAGGTGTATTAAAGGGTACTGGTCAGAAATGCAAACGCTGCAGTGCTGAATGAACAGCTCATTGCTAATATTGTGGAGAAAGACCTTGGCTCCACGAAAAAATGAAACCGCGATGGCCTGACCAAAGCCTGTGGAAAGCAACAGAAAGATAACCCCGAGATAAGGCATCAGTTTATTACGTCTGCAACTGCCAAACTTACGTCTGCCATATGGATGGAGTCCTCTACCAATGCACTTGGTCTCGCAACCTTTTGGTCGATTTTGTTCCTGGCAAGGAATGCTGCCTCGCCCTCACTGATTGCTGAAAACTTGGGCCACTCTAAAAATTTGATATTACATGTACTAGTTGATTGGTACGTACTTTATCTACATATTATTGATTAACGAAAACAGTGTTCTCTGACATTTGCATTCCTTTTGTTTTACTGTGGTTTTGCACAAAACAGCCCAAGTCATACCGTTTTGTCAGAGGAGGGGTATTGACAGCACGTTACACATTCACCAATCGTGTGCTCTTTTGTTTGACCTGGCCAAAAAATCCAGTAAATGGAAACTGTGACTAATGTCTCATTTAAAGACGACATGATATGAGTAAAGTTTTTCATCCAAGATCACAAGCTCTGTGTCGACTACTAAGTTCTCACTACTCTGGCTGTTCGACACCTTGACCACAAATCCAAAATGTCTTGGAGAAGTTCAACTACTGACTTACTCATCATGGTGAACGTGTTGACTGACTTGACAGGCCTCTGCCCTTCAAATGGATTGAAGCTGAAACAAGCAGCAGGCGAGAAAGGTTAACATTTAACCATCAGTACATCATCAAGCCACCGGAACACATACTGCTCACAAATTGTTTAACCCTCAACGGCAGAAATTCTTATGCGTTTGAAAGCGGCCGCTGCACTATCTACATGTAGCCCAGAGGTTAAATCTTCTCCAACCCTGGCCTATTACTTTTACTATTGTGAACCAAAGGACTGGGAACAGGCAGGTCCATCCTGGGGTAGAAATCCGGGGACTTGTCAATTCAAACCTGCGTCTTTACTGGACAGTAGCTAGACTATCAGTTTTACCCATTGAGCTATTAGGCGCCTCATGATATAGAAAACCTAATAGGGATTTCTTAAAATGATGATACTGGATCCACTCGCCAATAAGATCCCAATCCCGACAATACCCGATTTGTACCACCGCCTCGATGGGTAGAGTCTAAACAGCTGAACACAATAGTAGGCCTTTCGCAGCCATAACAGAGGTTGGATATCTATTCAAGATTTAACAAGGTAATCGTCATGAAAGGTCATGACTCTACAGCGGAACTTTTCATATCACAATTAAAGACCAATTGGAAGAAACGAAGACAAGATATCCCATCCCTTTTATGGCTGCGAAATGCCTACTATTATGTCCGGTTGTTTAGGTCCTACCCATCGAGGCGGGTGTAGAAATCGGGTATTGTCGGGCTTGGGATCTTATTGCTGAGTGGATCCAGTAACTTACTTTGTAGGTGTTTTGGCTACTTCCACGTTCTCTTTCACCTGGACTTTGTGGATGATACCAAGGCCTTCATGGTAGTGCACCGTCTGAAACAAGGCAAATCTATCAATGCGAGTGCCCGGCCCATTCTCAACATTTGGAACACAGTGGTAAATCCTGTGTACCACCTTGAATTAATCAACATCTCGAGCGACAAAGCCCTTGATTGAAATGCCCACTAAACTCTCATGGATAATGTCCTGCTAAGGAAGGGGTTGTGGAAATATTATCATGGAGGTAGGATGGTTTCCTTGTGACGCCATGGACTGTCCACCTGCTAAAAAGTGTACCAATTACAGAGGTCAAATTCAATGGAAATTGCCCATTTAGGACCCAAACCTGCTTTGTTCGTCCTTATACCAACTGTTTATAAACATTGGAGATTGGTTGATTAGCAACACTATCCAACTAATTCCCAGATGAAATGCTTACACATCGCACAGCAAATCATCCGTTGTCTGGGGTCAAACTAGATAGACCAGAACCATGTCCACTTCCAAGAATAAGTTACCATTTTGACTGTTAGGACTGTTAAGAGGGCCAACTCTGAATCGGTTTGGATTTCATCGGCTGCAGAATATACTTTTGAAAAATTAGTGTAAAAGTTTTGTATTGGCCAGATGCCTTATAAAATTGACTAAATAAGATTGATTATACGTTGACACTGGTCAAAGACATTCCCTTCGTATGGGTGGGTCTTCTAGACAGAGGTGTCCATTAGGAAAGGGTCCATACCTTGGTGTAGTTACTCTCAGCCGTAGGCATCACATGGTTGTTTCTGACTTTAGTGAACTTCAATCCACCATCATTCGGTTCCACAGTATAGGTGGCATTGTGAGGACCTGAAATGATGTTGTATATTTTTTTACAAATAGCGACCATACTGATCAAGTGAGAGCTGAGAAAATTCAAACGAGATCTTACATCAAGACAGGGCAACATATGTCGCGATTTAACCCTGAATGAGTTTTGGTGTCGTCTCTTTACCAGCCACCAACATGAAATGGGTCTTCATGTACACTGCAGTGAAGGGATTGTCATCGCAGAGATGTGCAATGTTTTTGCTGTGATGAGCAATGAAAACATGGCTATAGGCGCAGTTGGAAGATAAGATTAAACCAGATTGATATTGAGAACACACACAGCAGCGATTCCATCACATGCATATTGCGATGAACCATGGAGACTCGCGATTTTGTTGCGTGTAACAAATATCATTCGTACGCAGTGCACTACAGGTACTGTGGATACAAAACTCCAGCAGATAGACATACCTTCATGACCAATCTCCTCCGTCTGATAGCCATATTTACCACCACCATACTTCTCAACAGACTGGAAATAAAAAGAAAATGGAGCTAGAGCAATTAATTCCATCATGAAGTCAAGATGATAGCTCAGAAGGACCATGAGTGCTTTGCAAGGGTCTCGGGATTTGGTGTGTCATTCATTATGCCTTTCATGCAACATAAACTGGCTATTGAATATAACAAAATTAACTTGTAGGCTGTGAGAAATAAGCTATTAGTATCACACTCAAGGTAATGTGTAAATAGGCAATTGCACATTTATTGAAATGTCCCAAACTCTAGTCAGACCTTCAGAGCATTATTTCTTTACGGTATACCTGGATAGCTATACATAGCTAACACGCAGCATTTCACCCAGTTGGTTGATTACAAGTCAAACCTTTATGTTGTTATTCATTTATGGTATATCATTACCTGATGATCAATGTGATGGAACTTGCCCGAGATGAGGGCGGCAAATGCTTTCTTCAGGGCGATCACTTCTTCATCCTCTGTCTTGGGGAAGTAAACGTGCAGGATTTCACCTTGCTGATTGATCACGAATGAAAACCTTGGAGAAAAGAGATAAAGATTGGTCTGCAGGTAAACACAAAAAAATCAACAGCTTTCAGCAAAATGAGTGACGGGGGGATATTTCTTATTAATCGTAGATGCCAGAGCATTTTATGTGGGACCTACCATTATTGGATCTATAATGGAATCCCCATCAATGGATCTAACGCAGGAGTATCATAAAATTATAGAATCTCCGATGGCCCATGATAGAATTTATGATGGGAGCCGAGTGTAATACGTGGTTTGTGATAAATATCATCGATCCACCCATGGGCCCATCAAATATGTTTTGATGGAAACTTTAGCCTGTCCGCGCAATTCTTCTCTTCGCACTATTGTCACTTAGAAAAACAGTAGCCTGGTAGCCAAATTCAGAAACAACCACACCGAAGGACAACTTACCACTTGGAGAAATCAAATCCAACAGTTTCTATCGCTGAAACAATGAGATGTGAGAACAATATAATTGCATCACATTGATACAGCCTATGGCCTACTGAATGGTTACTAACTAGGCTATGACCTGCAGACAATGTTATCAGTCAGAAAGGGCATACTTTCGGGGGCGCAGTGGTAACATCAGCGTCTGTCACCTTTGAGGTCCCGGGTGCGATTCCTGGTACGCTCATGTGATAGAGAGGGCGACTCTCTTCGCCGTGCAGCGTAGGTTTCCTCCGGGGTCTCCCTATTCCTCCTACTTACATTTGAATTGCCCAATATCGTTTATAGAGCTATTAATGTTCTTGTTCACGCTCAGCTGTCGACTCAATATTTTTAATTCTAAGGGGACACTTTCACATCCATTAAGTATGGCCTGGAAAACCATACATCTGAGTGAGGCTATCGTATGACTCTTTATCCAAAATATGATATTCATCAATCTGTTGTCAAGCAAAGGTTACAGATGATTCAAAGGACGTTACGATTATATTGCCATCTCTTCTAAAGGTGGAGTTAGCCATAAAAAAGGTATTTCAAGGGGGAGTTTTGAAGCGGATGGAAGGTTTTTACCTCCCTTAGCCTAAACAGCCTCGAGTAAGCCAAGCTAGACCTATCTGATTTCTTACATCATTTCTCCTTCCTGCTTCCATCCGCTGCATCAGTAGCAGATAAACAAAAGCGTATACGCTGACAACAATATAATACAGACATGTTGTGTATATTGTCGCCATTGACGTTAATTCCAATAAAAAATCACTGATATAACGCACAACATTCCAATGATATGGCAATAATATGCCGGCTGACATTTCTAGGACAAACTTACGTGATCCTTCCCTACGTTGCATCTGGAGCAAATAAACCCGGAGAAGTAATTCTTGTCCTTTTTCATTGTCGTCAATAGGGACAAAACCAATCTGAAAGGGTAGGAAAGCGCCATGCTATAATAAAAATCTCTATTCATATACTGAGATCATTCAGTTCGTTTTCAAAACAGATTCAGGGTCATAGCTAGCTTTTTGGTCTTGTGGGGGGAAAAGGCTCACGGTCAGAAACATTTTTAGGTGACTTCTGGGGAGCATATGACCCCCTCCCTCCCCCCCCCCCCCCCGTGCCTCTTAGATTTATCTGCTAAGACTGAATTATAGACAGCGTGCCCAACCCAACAGAAGATGAAAATTATATTTCGGAACAAAATATAAAATCGGCCTTTAAAAACATCCGACGGGCATCTGTTCACTTCATTTGCAGTTCGCAGTTAAGCATCATTATTTGGAAATGACCAGAAAAATATATTTTGCTGATTTTAATTTTTCAGTCCATAGTCCTGAGGATAATATTTTTTCTTCTGCAATGGTGAAAAGTCTCCATACTTTTTTACCCCATTAAATCATAGCACTAAACTAATCCCACTGTAAGGTGTATTTTGAAATAATATTTTTAAACTCGCATGGTTTTCAAATAAGGGCTTTAAGCTCTAATCCTCAATATACATTTTACCAAAGGGCCTACTTGGGAGATTTTAGATCAACTGCTAGCATTTCACCAAGACTATGAACCAAATCAAGTCTAATTTTATCAAAACCAATGCCCCCCCCCGCACACGCACACGCACACGATGCCTTCTGGCCACAGTCTCTGATGTAAATAACATGTACATTAAAACGATTACGCCGTTCGTAATTACTGATGGTCCAGGAAAATAGAAATGCAGTTATACACAATGCCAAAGTGCAGTTATCATGCATGCAACTTTGCTAAAAACGTTGGTATCTATCTATAGTATCTGTTTATCTGTCAATTTATATTTGGTACGTATTTCCACAATTGGAAACATACAAATTCAATAAAAAAATTCAGATTTTTAATGAACGGCATAGGTCTTTAAAAGCAAAGTATTGAGAGTAAATTTAATCAGAAAAACAGACTGCTGAGTGCACTTCATCTGAACTGTCTTGAGTAAACTTCATCAGAATAACAGTCTTGATCGAGTGCATTTCCTCAGGATAACAGTCTTGAGGTCGATTCATCAGAAAAAAAACAATGTCACTTACCTTGCCCTTGTATAAGAAATCTCCAACTTTGTTCAAATCCGCGTTTGTGTGAAACTTATACAGATATTCATATCCAGTTTTATATTGAACATAGATCGCCAGACTTCTCTCTCCTGCGATAAATATTGCCAAGAGGACAAACAGTGACAAATATTTCGTGCCCATGTTCAGAGAGGGGCATCTCTGTTCTTACACCCTTTGTCCCTTCACTGTTGACTTCCACCTTCTCAAATTCTACTTGGCGTTGGTTTGTTTATTTTAGCATAATCGCCAGGATATCAACTGTTCGACGGTCAGTTTTATAATTAAGGTGCATAATCAATTCACCTTCTGATCCCTAAGCCCAACTACTGTTACAAACCCTTCCTAGCCTAATCAACCATGTTTGGTTGAAATATTAGGACACTGTTGAGCAATATTTCAGTAAAAAGATTTTGGCGACTCCGTCAAGGGGATTTAGTTAAACTCGTTTAATCCACAGCAAACTTCAGGTGGTCTATTAACATTCCTCAGGTAAGTATTTGGTCAGCCATAGGACCCAAAGAGCTTTTTGCACATTTTTATTTGTATCACGGAGGAATAGCTCGATTCAAGCACTGGCTGGTCAGGATGGGATCCATGCTCAGCTCTAGGGCATTTCACTTCGTACTAACCACATCCCTTACGCCCGGAGTCAAACCAATTGATTCCACTGGGACAACAGGTTGTTGTTTACAATCACTACCACAGCACTCCATCAGTCGGGATCACAAATCTGAACCAGCTCAGAAATACATGTGCTCCCCCCTTTGAGCTGAGATCAATGATTTCTTATGGCACCTCTTTCAAGAAGCAAAGAACTAATCCTAATTTTAACCCTCCAGATGTGCAAAAATACATATTTGGCATTCAAATTTACAAAGTTAACTGGACAGGGGCCCCAGATACCCTTATTTCAAAGGCTGAAGCTTCTCTCCTATCTCTGGGTTGGGCTGAGCCCCCAATATACCAACGCCTGGAAATCAGACTGCATCAGGGACAAGCATGCAACTGACACTGGTATGCCGGTGTAAAAGCAAAAAGTGTCCCCCCCTGGAAAAAGTGTCCGGCCCTATTGTATTCTGCAATATGGTTCTATAGAGACCCTGACAGTCAATAGCTCAGAGATTGAAGCGCATAATAGAATCCTTTGTTCCCGGACATTTTATCCTAGGACATTTTAAACTTCTACAACGGGATAACTGGGACCCAAAGGGTCATTCTTAAATACCACGAGTAGGCCCTACAAAAATAATTACCAATAATAAAAAAACACCACTTAGTATCAAAATTTACATTCTACAGGTTGTTATTAATCTCCAAGAACATGCAGGAAAAGCCTCTTAATCTATTTCACAACTACTAGCCACAACAGTCCTTATGAAAAAATATTGCTTACGAAAGCACATTTTTCATGAATTTAGTACTGACAATTTAATCAATGTTGAAGATTTCGTACCACTTAACTTTTATATACAACGGTCTTCACCATCAGAGCTGACATTGCTTTAATTTATTTATACTGGTAAAAAGGCCCTACATTATTTAAGTCGATCACAAAAAGAGCAAAGACCTGAGATTATACAGGCATCTGGCTAGCTGTTTGGTGACGGGGAGGGGACAAAAACACCTCTTTTGGCCTCTATCAGTCAGTAAAACAAACAAAATGTGCATCTTCTGCATCAGCAGAAGGTTGATTTAGCAATTCCATGGGCTTTTGCAGGTAATGCTCTACTATTAACGCGCAGACCCACCGTTTTGCATGTTTGATAGAAATAACCCTCTGCCAGCTTTTTCCGGGCCACGGATGTGCATACCCCTTTCTATGGGAGTGACCCCCGGGGGAGGGGGGACAGCTCTCGTAAAGGTGTCTCGCTTTCCTCTCTCCGATAACATGCATCACAGCGGGGGGGGGGGGGGGGGGTATATCCAGTGGCATTTCATTATAATCTGTATGCAAAGCATGTTTGATAGGTGGAAAATTAAACTTCAACAGGTCTTTCATAATCTCACAGACATTTTTACGGACCAAAACTTCATCCAACAGTAATTTTTATGTATCACTGAACAGCAGGTTTATTTTCGAGATTAAACTGTTGTAGACTGAAGATTAAGTACTCAGGATTTTAAAAGTTCACACCAAACAGGGCTGATACATGTAGTTGCCTGGGAATTAAAAGTTAGTATGATTGTTTACATTGTAAATGTATCAAAATATTTGAACATTATATTACTGGCAAATCTGCGAGTGCCAACTCTCAAAATATTTGTTAAACGACAATTTACAGGTATTAAAGCTGAACTACATGCACAAAACCAGAGCGTCCCATGCGGCAATAGTAAGAAATTCAAACGATCGAAAGGTCCTTCTGAATTCGGCCTGAAACATGATAGACCTCCAATGCTTCGATGCGCTTGATTTCACAATTCAGCAAGCCACAGGACGATGCAGACAGTCTCGTAGAATTATGGAAGAGAAAAAAAAAAAATCAAAATCTTCTCCAGGGATTCGAACCCGGGAACTCGGGCTCAGAATACGAACGCTCTAACCGTCTGAGCGGGGGGGGGGGGGGGGGCTTTCTTGTGAACTGCTGCCAGCAAATATAACTTATATGAATGGCGATTATGCTTTATTTTTGAGAGATGAACCAGAAATTTTCTCAAGTACATGTAATAGAAGAAGATACCAAGACAAAGGTGAACATTGCTAAGAAAAAACGTAAAATCCGCATACATAATCACGCACAGCAAAGAAAAAATGACTTTCTTCCTGCAGTTGCCTCCTGGAAGCCGCTCAAAGATGTTGAACAAAGATTGCACACAAATGTTTGCACATTCTATAAAGGCGTATAAAACGTCAAGCATTCAAGCAGCCCAGTGGCCTTGAGGATAAGAGTGTTGGCAAATAAAACCAGAGGTCTCGAGTTCGAGTCCCGATGAGAGGATCTTATATTTTTTTCCTTCCAGAGTTCTCTGCGAAGGTCCGCATCGTCCCACGGCTTGCTGGTTTGTGAAATCAAGCGCATCGAAGAATTGGATGTCTATCATGTTTCAGGCCGTATTCAGAAGGGCTTTTCGGTCGTTTGAATGTCTTACTATTGCCGCATGGGGTGTGTGCATGCAGTTCAGCTTTGATATCAGAGACCAGGGTTCCATCTACCAAATGTTCAACAAACCGTGCCTCAGTCTAGTTAATGTAAAAATGTTAAAGAAGGCTATAACATGAGGATCATGTGAAATTCCGTTAAATCGTTATAGAGGACATGAGGAAGACTTTCATTTAAATGTTGTCATGCTCTATGGGATACCAATAGACCAGCCAATGTTCAAAACACAACCCTTCCACAAACAGCACTTCTAAGGGTATTATGAGTGTGTTGGTAAAATACTGTTGATGGTGGTCAATCTCAAAACATGTGAATTGACCATTCCCCAAGCCTTCTGACAGCACATGTGTCACATGGGTGGCATTGTCATAGATTTGTATGCCCCCAACGCAAAATGGAAAGAAACAAGGGATCCATCAACTTCACATGGCTGATCTAGTTTACCATGGTCACCAGCCTCTTCTCTAGGGTAACAACCTCCCGTTGCTCCCTCTCGACCTCCGCCCATATTCATTTCCTTCAGAAGATACTGCTTCATCAAATCCTCCTTCAATATGGATTTTTTCTTGCACCAGGCCAACACATCTAACAATACTTTGGAATGCTCCAACTGTAGCACTATCACATCATCATTTGGATTAGATCCTTTATTTCATATAAATTTTGTCAGGTCTTTGATCTCTTCATCTACGTGATACGAATGTGGTTGATCTCTTTCCTCAAGAAGTCATGCCGATCACCTTCGTTGTGCATATATCCAACCTTCACCGCCGATAAACTCTCCCTGATCGGCCGTCAGAAGGGCTGTTACTTTATCGGTAATCTCCCTGCCCTCCCTTCCTTTCCCACGCGTCCATGTCGCGACAACATTACCATTACACTCACTCGTGGTTCCCGCACGAGACACGCACTGAAAGCCATAATAATGGAAGACCAGGTGTTCGATGAGTAACAGTTGTTCCAGGGATGCTGACCTGACCCAAATGCACAGTGCATGTTGTATAGAAGAAGGGTAACCTGATCCTGAGGTTGACACTATCAATTCAGGCGGTCATTCAATTACTTTGTGTCAAGCAATTTGATTGGGCACCCGTTTATGATGGCGTGTTCGACGGATTTCGTGGCCCTTTGTGTCGGCGGTGGAATGAGGAGACTTTAGGACTGGTATTCACCACCGATAAGTCGGCATGCAAGCAGTTGGTCTGTTTCTCAAGTTTCTGCACAGCTGCATACCTCTCCTCCAAGTTGCCGAGTGTCTCCATTAAATTATAATATTTGGCCTCCTTAGCTTCTGCTGAACGTTTTATATCCTTGATAGTGTTCTTGTACTGCTCCAATCTCTGCAGAAGCTCCTTCTTCCTCCTAGCATCATCACTCCTTTCCTTCAGATGGCCCTGTTCCATTACCCTAATACGTGCCTCCAGTTCCTCCTTCTCCCTTTGAAGATCAGCAAACAAACCATCATACATCAACATAAGTTCATTTTGCTGGCTCTTCTTCATCTCCTCGGCATCCTTCCGAAGCCCACTGATCTTATCCTTGGCATCTTTTTCAAGCCTACTGATTGTATCCTCATATCTTGCTTCCTTTGCCTGCCAGTCCTCCCTGGACTTCTTCATGTGCTCATCGAAGAACTCCGCAGCCAGGCGCAGGGCATCATTTGGTGACACCTCCATTCCCCTTAACAGTACCCTTTGTAATTCATCCCACGATTCTTTAATTGTTCTCAACTCTTCCTCAGAGTTTCGTTCATACTTTTCATACCTCGCTTTCAGTCCATGCATTTTTTTCTCATACATCTTTTTCAGGTCCTCTTCTTTCGTTAAGATTGCATCAAACAACATCTTCTTGTAATTATTATCTAGCTCAAATATCTTATCCTCTAGATTCCGCCGCGCCGCCTCTTTAGTGGTCCACAACTCCTCCCGTGAGTCATCTACCTTTCCCCTCAATGCCTGCAACTCTGCCTCGTAGTGTTTCTTACACTTTTTCAATTTACTGTCATACTTCTCTAGCATTGTATTGCTTAATGACTTAAGTTTGCTGTCTAATGTAGTTCGAGCGTGTTTTTTCACATCGAATAACATATCATCCTTTCTGCCATTATCTGTTTTCAATTTCTTCACAACATCCTGTTCCTGGAGCAGTCTCTTGACCAGATAATCTGTTTCCTTTTTGTGCTTGTTTCTCTCGAACACCAGTTCCTTCTCAAGTGTGTCATACCTTGCATCGCCACAGCCATTGCCTGATCGACAAAAATGGCCAACCTGGTTGGTAAGATAACAACCCCCCTTGGTGCCTTGGAGGAGGTCTGCCACTCTGCCCCCATCTCTGTTCAAACGATAAGCTTCTTGACCTCCTTGGGCCATAACATCAATCTTGATCCCCAATTGCTACTAAACTTGGTCACTCTGCAATGCAAAGAAGGAACAAGCCATGTTTCAGGTGTGTCAACACCAATCTCTACCAATATCATCAAGTTATACCCTGTAATTTTTTGCATGGGCCACTGTAACATTTTTAAATGTTCTCCGGAAAAAGTGTCCTTCCCTATGTGGTGACGAAGTAAGGTACGAGTCTGTAAAGATACATGACCTCTATAACCACAGAAGGGACACTTTATCCTTGGACATATAAAACTGTTACATCTGCATTATTCTGTAGTTAAGTGTGCCTGTGCAGATGGGGATTCAGATTATACATCAACACCTGTCTGGAAAATCTTCGCAGAATGTTTGTGCCAATATTCTGATGCATCTCAGTACCATCCTCTGTACAGAAACTCTAACTATGGCATTATATCCACCCCTTAATAAAGGTAGAATAGAGCTATGGCGGTAGACTACAGTAGGCCCCTAATCATGTTTCTGACTAGACCATAGGTTAAGGACTGACATGTTATTGTTTTTACAAAGCACATTATTCTGGTGCTGACATGTTATTGTTTTTACAAAGCACATTATTCTGGTGCTGCAAAGATAGGGCGTTTCAAAGCATTTTGAGGTTGTGATAATATCAGTGCCAAAAATACCGATAGTCTTCCTGTCATATAGGCAACATATATCATTTCAAAGGTTTCGAAACCAGTTTGGGCAGTTAATAATCCAATAATGCTACGCCAAGAAAATGTCAGTCGAAGAGCACTGACATCTTGCAGCATATACAAGATTTCATGAATGCTTCGTGTTCGGCCGTTCTGCGCGAATTAGGACAAATAGATTGCACTCCATTTATCAAGTATACAACACATGGAAATAGGTCTCCACTGAAAGATACAACTTGATCTATCAACGAACAATAGTTCAGTTTCTAGGGGTGGGTGGGGGGGGGGGGGGGGTCACTGATAACTGATAGGAAATCTGACTATTTTGATATTGCTCTTGGAGCAACCAAACACAATTCAGCATATGTGGCGCAACAGAAAAACAGTTACTCTGTGAAGCAACCCTCTTGACATACATGTTCAGGTTTTTAGCTGATGTCAAAATAATTTGGAAGGGTCTCTGCTGGCATTGGGAAGCTAATCGTGGCAAGAGGAGAAGACTTGATGAGTGATCGCTGGTTAACATATTGAAGGATGTACTTACCTGCCATGATGAGAGAAGTGGTCAAGTGTGCATATTTCAACTGGTTGTAGTAGTGGTTTCCCTTTTATCTCACGGTCACACACTGGGTGATTTACCATTCATGCCTTCATTGTAGATATACATTCCATCATTGGCAATTATACTCTCAGTTCAAATACTGTTTGTATGTGATATTTCTACTTGGAAAATTCCGCTGGAAACACCTGTCAAGTACTTTCATTTGCTATTTATCATAATTGTGTATCATACCATGACATTGTCATTCGAATAATGCCCAAGTGAAAAGTGCATTTGAAATGTCTCATAAAAGATAATAAAAAAAGGTTCCACATGAATGAAAATATGGCCTACTAAATTAAAAGCTTTGCTCCTGTTCGGAGAGGTCACCCTCTTGCTGAATATCATTTCTGAATGAAAACAACAAACAAACAAAAAAACAAACAAATAACGTACATGTACATGTACCTTTCCCTGGAGGAGTGGCAGTGCTCAGACCATGTGAAAGTAAACTTAGTCACCCAGGAGAAATAGTCCTGTTGCACAGTAGCTTACATGAATTTATGGTGAGAAACTGTGGCTTTGAATATTACAATTGTACTACTTAACATTATCATAAACCTGCACCAAATAAATTTGTATAACCCACAGCAATACATTGTGCATAGAATACTTGAATCCCAAGACTGCGGGGTCTATAAAGATCACTCTCAAACTGCAAGTCCTTCATGTAGCTCACGCCTCTCCATGCAGTGTTAGGGAAGGATGTGATTTCAGGAACAACTTCAAAACACTGAAAGATCATTTGGGTTGCATCCAGTGTTCGATCCATGTGTCATCTTTCATGAGGATTGTTATGGCGATTTATTTTGGAAGAGAGTGTAGTGGTTGTCGTTGGGTGTGGCGGTGAACGTAGAGGCAGGACGATTTTGTTACAAAGTTTTCGGAACAAAGAGTTGACTTCGATATTTCTGCATTTATGTTTATGATATATTCGGATCTAAGGATTAGGTGAAACATAAAATGGTCTCTCCGACCGGATAATTGACTTTAACTTTGGTATCGAGGAGCGCGAAGTGCGAGGAAGGAAAAAGTAGGTCATAATTGTCTCTACGTCGGAACTGTGTATATCAAGTACGCTGTACATTTTGTATGGGGCGGTGTTCGCTCGCTTGATGCTGGATTATAGGCTGTTCGAAAATTATGTGATGTTCGTGAGAATGTTAGGTTTTAGCACTGAAATTCGCCTTCGACAGTAAATCGCTGTGTGGTGTTCGATTTGACATGCGTTTTTGGAACTTCATGTATTGCATTGAGAACTACGAGTATGAATATTCTGACTGTTGATTTGGCGGACATTGTCGAGCATTCTGCTAAAGCTTAAAAGAGTGAGCCGGAGTGTTGGTCCTGGTCCGATGGTCGATGGTAATTTGCAACCTGTAATCAATATCAATTGGCGGCGGTGAGTAAGCATTGCTTATTGTTATTGAACCACGCATGATGAGTCCAGCCTGATGTCACAAAAGATTGCTGACTGCCCCATATCCCTGACGCCTTTGCCTGTCGAGCTCAGAAGTCACCTGCAATGTTTGAGTAAACATTGATACATGGTCTTTCACACATGCCTAGTCTCATATTGACTGATCCATTTCGTTCGTTGGTCGTTTTATCGTCCAGTCACATCATTGCACTTGCAGTTCGTTTAATCAGTATCATGATCACATGCATATCGTGTGAACGACATGAGTGTTGAGATGGCAGACTTTGATTATTTGTTTGAGGACGAGATGGCGGGATTTGGAGTTGCAGATTCTGCCAGGCCATTGCAAGAGATGCCACTCCCACATTCTTGGGGATAGAAGTAGTAAGCAGAGAAAGCCACCCACCTTTTCAGGGCTTCATCTGCTCAGTGATGTGGCAGCCGCTGACCATGCTGACTATGGCGATTTTATGGACATGATGCAATCAGAGTTAGAGTTGAGTCGATGGGAGGTGGCCATGCTTACGACCAAATTGCGACATTGCACACCTGAACGGGCGACTGTGCAGCCACCGACCGACTTACAGGATATGACCTTATCGGGTCATAGCTGGCCCACAGAAGATAGACATTTTTCATTTTTAAATCCACAAGAGAGATCCTTGAAGCCATTGTCGCCAACTCAGCAGTTCCAATCGAGGACAGCATTGCAGCAGGCACCTAATGCATCGAGCACCCCACGAGTACTCCCACCCACGATGAACATGAGCAATATCTCGCCCCATCCCAAGTCGCCTTCACCAACTGTGGCTGAAGATTTACCAGAATTTATGTCCAGGAGAGAGCAAAGATCTCCTCAGCAGTTCATGACTGACACCCAGGTTATAGTAACGTCAGTGATTGGCAAAGAAGATTGGTGGAAACAATGGCTTTGCCTTTGACGTCGATGATGACATTTTCGGGCGATCAAGGAGAGTTTTGGATGTTTATGCAACATTTCAATAGTTGTATTGGGGACATGGCCGTTGATGATATTGCAGAGTTAAATTGCCTTTTTGAGTTTTGTAAAGGCAAAGCCGCAGCTGTGATTCGACCATGTGCCATTATGGATCCAAGTAGAGGCTATTCCGTGCCATGGAGTTGTTGAAGCAGCGATTCGGTAAGGAGTACCAGATATCCGAAGCTTGTGTAAAGCACGTAACGGAAGTTCCTGCAATAAAAGTTAATGATTTTACAGCTCTACAAGATTTGCAGATGAGGTGTTGAGTTGTGGTGAAACCTTACCAGCGATGAACTGCATTGGTGAGATCGACACAAGATCAAGAGTGGTGCAGATTGTTTAGAGACTACCTCTGTTTTTGAAGTCCAGATGGCGCGAGCTTGCAGTCGATAAAGTCGATAAAGTCGTGAAGGATAACGTTTATCCAGGGACAGAGAAACTTGTAGATTTTCTGCAAGGCATTGCTCGAGAGACAAACAATCCTGTATTCGGAGTCTCCAGGACCGCTGATCAAGAATATTCTAAGGACAATCGGTCCACTGGTGGAAAACTGCAAGTTCACGCTCAACACAAACAAGATCTCACACTACAGGTGAAGCCAGGAACGTCAAGAAAGCAAACATGAAATGTTACGTTAGTGAATCTGCACACAGATTGCTAGATTGTCCTGCTTAGAAAGGTGCGACAGTGCAAAAGCGATGGAACTTGGTGAAAGAGAAGAAGTTGTGCTTCAGATGTTTGTCTTGTCGGGAAATCACATGGGGAAAAATTGCCAGCGCAGGAACACGTGCAACATAAATGGCTGTGGAAGAAGTCATCATTTCCACCTTCATGAAGATCGGTCATCATCCTTGTCAAAAGCCAACCCAGCCAACAAGGCCAACAGTTCCCTTGGTACCAGTGATTCGGCGCCCAACGTACCTATCCAGGTTGTACTACGAACTGTTCCGGTGCGGTTAGTTGGTCCAGGAGGAAAGAGAGTGCTTGTTAATGAGGATGGATGAGGGGTCTTATGTCCGAGCAGACGTCGTTACAGCTCTGGGCATAAGTGGAACGGAAAAGAATCTGAAGACCGCTACTCTCGCTGACTGGGTCTCACTTGACAGACAGAAAGTGGAAGTTCAGCTAGAGAGCATAGATGGTAGCACGGTTCGGAAGATGAAGATATGGACGATGAGTGACAATTCATAATTGGAACCACCGTAAGACGAAGTTCGACCATATTGCCGATTGGCAGTTCCCCACGGCATCAGGTAGGAAGACGGTGGATGTCCTAATCGGATCTGATTATAAAGAGTTAGGAATCGCCCTTGAGGAAAGTTTTGGGAAATCTGGCAGCCAGTTGCAAGGAGAATGCCACTAGGTTGGACGTGCGTTGGTCCTCTACCTTTGACCAATGTACATCAGACTTCTACCAACTTTGCAATGAGCTTTAATGTCACACAAGAGTCAACTGATCATCAGTTGCGGAAGTTATGGGACCAGGACCTCATCAGAGAAGTCGATGACACCCATTCTCCAGAAGACAAGGTGGTGATTAAGAAGACGAAGAGTTCGATAAAGAAGTTATCAGACTGGTACGAAGTGGGGATTCCTTGGCGTGAAGAACCTCCAGATTTAAAAGATAACAGAATAGTAGCTGAGAGAAGACTTCGATTACTTGAAGCCAGTCTGATGAGGAGACCTGAAGTAGCCAAGAGATACAAAGAAGGATTTGAAGCGACTGTTGAGAAAGGATACATCAGCAAGATACAATTTGAGAAAGCACAAGAACCAGGGTTGTACTTGCCACATTTTGCGGTAATCCGTGACGACAAGCAGACAACGAAGGTGCGCATTGTCTATGATAGTGCGTCAACCTACGATGGTACAAGTCTTAACCATAAGATGTTCCCAGGCCCAAAGTTACAACGAGATATATTGAAGATCCTTTTAAAATTTCACATGAAGCCTGTGGCCTTAATCGGAGATATAAAAGAGATGTTTAATCAAGTTAGTCTGGCGGAAAAGGACAGAAAGATCCACCGTCTGTTGTGGCGCACTCTCGATCCAACTGCTCCGATTGAAGTTTATGAAGCAACAAGACTGGTATTTGGCGATGCAGCATATCCGTTTTTTGCACAATTTGCAACCACGCATCAGGCCGAGGCAATGCGGGAGCAATATCCGGAGGCAGCAGAGGTTGTACTCAAAGCAATCTACATCGATGATGTAATTGACAGCCTTGAAGATGAAGAAGAAGCCAGACGTATGCGCCATGATTTGCAAGCTGTTTTGAAACCCGCTGGTTTCATGATTCGCCGCTGGTGCAACAATTGATGTGCTGTTCTGGAAGGGTTGGATGAGTCGGAGCAGGCATCAGGAGTTAATCTGGAAGAGTCAGCTCTTCCCAGCGTGAAGACCCTTGGCGTTGAATGGAATGCGGCTTCAGACACGTTTACCTTTTTCTTGCACAGTACCGAGCAGCCGATTATGACAAAACGACAAATTCTGAGTCGCGCTGCAACCATATTTGATCCTTTCCAATTCTTAGCCCCTGTTGTTATTCGGGGCAAGATAGCTCTGCAAGAATGCTATTTGCGTGGAATCGGATGGGACGATGACCTGCCTGTTGATATCCAAACTAGACTTGGCCATTGGACCGGAGAGCTCCAGCGGGTGAACAAGGTTTGCATCCCTTGGTGCTATCTATTGTATTCAAGTGTTTAAACAATTTAGCCCCACATTACATATCCTCCCTCATAGAATTCTACCAACCTAGACGCAGTCTCTGTTCCTCATCTGTTGGCCCACTGTTGGTGCGACCAAGGAGTAGGTTGATAACGTTTGGCAACAGAGCCTTCTCCACTGCAGCCCCGAGGCTCTGGAATCAACTTCCACGCAGTGCGAGAGAATGTGCCAGCATCTCGGTCTTCAAATCGCATCTTGAATCCTATCTCTTTGGTCGCTACCACTCCTAATATGTCTCTCTTTTGTAAAGTGTCACCGATCACTCTGAGTGGATTCTGGCACTATAAATCATTTAAATATTATCAAATATTATTATATTATTATCGCAGCAGACCAGTGGGAGATATAGAGAAGATGGCTCTGCATACGTTTAACGATGCATCGCGACTTGCCTACTGGGCAGTTGCCTATCTTAGGTTTCCAGTATGCTGATGGAAGAATAAAGGTCAGCATGGTAGCTACAAAGTTTAAAGTTGTTCCTCTGAAGAATGTTAGTATTCTACGGCTGGAGCTGATGGCTGCGGTAGTAGGAGTGCGTGTAGCTGAAGTTATAGCCAGAAGCATAGAGTGCCCAGTCTCGGAGTGTATTTCTTTGACTGATTCCATGGATGTGGTGTGTTGGGTCCATGGGAAGTCACACAACTATAAACCTTTTGTGGCCAACCGTATAGCAGAACTCCATGAGAAGACATCCCCATCACAATGGAGACACGTACCCGGACTCCAGAACCCAGCTGATCTCGGAACGAGAGGCATCCGAGTGACAGAGTTGATAGAAGGTTGTCCTTGGTTTGCCAGGCCCAGGTTTCTGCTCGAGGGGGAGGACCTGTGGCCGAGTCTAAAATTCGGAAGTAGCAGCCCAGAAGCAAAGACAGAAATACGGACTTTCCCAGTGTTGTTCACTGCCAAGAGAGTTGGCAGCATCATCGATCCGGAGAAATTCCCAAGTCGGTACCGGCTATTGCGTGTGTCGGCATTATTCTAACGTTTTGTAAAAAATCTGAAGCGATGCACTGTTGCAACGCGTTGATGAACTGAACGAGGCTGAACAGTACTGGATAAAAGAGGCCCAAGAGATGTTCACTCAGGATCTGAGCCATTTTAACAAACATGAACCTGCTAGAGGAAGACTAAAGCTGTTGATCCCCTTCCTTGATGCAGAAGGAGGTATGCGTGTGGGGGGGGGGGACGTCTCCAGAAGTCCAATCTACCCTATGAGACCAAGCATCCTGCGATTCTGCCAAACAAGCATCGCATCACTCAGCTTGTTGTGGTGCACTACCATGTTCATGGTCACCATGTGCGTGGAGTAAATTGGACATTGGCAGACATTCGTGCAAAGTACTGGATCGTCCATGCGAGGGAAGTGAAATGGTGGGAATGGACGTGCTACACATGCAAGTGGATGAAAAAAGTAAAAGGACAGCAACTGATGGCCCCTTTGCTTGATTTCCGAGCTACCGAGAGATGCGGGAACTAATCAAGACAATGGATCAAAGCAAGATAGTGGATCAAGCAGCAGACGACGGTATTGAATGGAGAGTTCAATCCACCAACCGGCTCGCACCACGGAGGCATCTTCGAATCAGTGGTGAAACAAGCAAAGCGAGCACTGAGTGCCATCTTGAAGGACAAGGGCATCACGGATGAAGAGTTCCTGACAGCAGTGGTTGAGGTCAAGGGATTGCTCAACTCTCGACCATTGAGCTATTGCAGTGACAGTCCCAATGATCCCAACGTCTTGACCACAACCATTTCATTTATGGTCAGGCTGGGGCTATTTGGCACCAAGAGTAGTAGACAGCTTGGCTGTGAACCCCATCATAGATGGCGCTACGTCCAACAGCTCATCTGTGATGTGTGGAAGCGATGGATGAAGGAGATACTCACAAACCTAAGCCGAAGAGGGAAACGGTGCAAGGAACTTCAAGACATTCAAGTCGACGACGTGTGCATGCTGGTTAATCAAATCAACCCCCGTGGGAAATGGCCGCTGGGCGAGGTAACGGAGGTCTTTCCAGGAACTGATGGACACGTTCGTGTTTTGAAGGTAAAGAGCAGTGGCCAGGAGTATATCCGTCTGAACACAAGACTGTGCCTTCTCATTGTGAAGAAATAGACAATTTAATCATACTTTGAACATTGCGGTAGTTGATGCTTCGCCAGCATCCTGCGCGTGGAATGATCACTTAAGTTTTGATGATTTGGACATTATATAACTTTGTATTAAGTAATGTGGTTTGTTTTAGGAAATTTGAATAGTTAGAATCTTCGCAGCAATTGGGGTCCAAGCCAGAATAATGCTTCCCGATTGTTGGGTGTACGCCGTGCGCTGCCCAGGCTGAATTTCTCAACTGTTTGAATTTTCATGTACTCCTATATATCTTGCGTTACAGTTAATTTGGACTTTATTTAGTTACAAACTGTGCACTTCAGTATTCTCATCACCGCGGTGTATAACTCTAGCATATAAATTACTTCGGGATATTCGGCAGATCCAGCATTCGTTGTGTCCATGACATTAGGACGTTTATCGTTAGAATCGGTTCTGAGTTGAACCAGTTGTGAGCACTCACCAGGTCTAGACGACAGACTCGTGTTATGCTTCGATCCAAAGCGGGGCAACTTTGTTCTTGTTACTTTCGGTCTTCAAATGAGACACTTATTCAAATGTTTGATATTTGTTTTGGACTTTAACCTTAGTGATGAACATTTCACTACCGCTGTCTGTTCATGAGGGGGAGAATATGTTATGGCGAATTATTTTGGAAGAGAGTGTAGTGGTTGTCATTGGGTGTGGCGGTGAGCGAATAAAGTGTTAACTTCGATATTTCTGCATTTATGTTTGTGATATAGTCGGACCTAAGGATTCGGTGAAACACGGATAACACATTTCCAGGGAGTCCGTGGAGTAGCAATTAGGTACTGAGCTCATAGCCACATGCTCAACCAGTGTCATAGAGCAGAACACTTTAACACTGAAAAAACGAAAGCAACATTATTTCATTCCCTCAACCACAAAGATAAACTCAAGTTTGGGTACTTTTGCCTTAACATGCTTGAGGACAACTAGCATGACTAGACCAACCTTAAGCGCTTTTCACCGAAAACCACTTTAACAGCTTGGTGGAGACGGGCAAATTTAGAAATCTATACTTGGACAGGAGTCTTGCATGAACTGCAAGCTTCAAACTAGAACCATTTTGGCCACTAGCCGAGTCTAAGCGATTAAATCAGCTGTTCGGGTGTGTAAGTGCAGTCAGACGACTGTTGTTTCATATGAAGTTGGTGCAATCCGTGGCAGAGGGGCACATTTACCCTAAATTTCCTCAGGAAACAGTCTGTTGATGTTGTAGACCAACATGGCAAGAATAACTCAAAGAGATTAATTTTTTGAACTGTAGATTTTATTCAATAAACTTTACATGACAATATGTACACAGTATAATTAACCTAAAGGATAATACAGATTTATGTAAACCGTGAAATTTCTGAGAGCGTTTCATTTTTGTGACTATCGCAAATGCACCATCCAACACAGACTTAATGAAATAGTCAGAGGCCATTGTGCTCACCGTATATATATTTGGTGGTTAGGAATTCATCCTGGTTAAGAAACATGCTACATGTATAGTATATAGGTCAAACCAAAGTCAGTATGACTTGTGGTGTATCCCTGTTTGAAGAACCTGCACAGAGGGCTCACTTAAATAAACATATGTCTATTTCTGTGGAATTTGATGATGGAAACCTAACGCTATAGTTTGCAAGGTGACTGGGCAGCCAAGAGCTCAGTAATATTGCCATATATAAACTTCTTTTTAAACGTTTTTTAGCTCAGCTGACAAAGTCAGCGGAGCTAGTCAAATAGCTATTCGATTGGTGTCCGTCCTTCCATCCATCCTTCCTTCCATCCATCTAGCCATCTGTAGACAAAGTTGGGCATTTTGTAATCATACAACTGAGGCACTTCAAATCTAGTCTTGCTTATAAACACCGCAGAAAATGTTGCTTACGGAAAAAAATTTGGGCGATTCGACTCAAATTCAGCTCCCCAGGGGGCAAAATGCGTAAATGAAAAACAATTTTTTGACGCTCTATTCCAGCAGATAAAAGCTTGAAATAAAGTTGAAAAGGTCTTCATGATACAGAAGTTTTGATATAAAATAGATTAGTGTGGATTTATATCACCAGTTGGCGGTAGTGAGCAAAACTGTTGTTTGACCCCGGATGACCCCGCTTTAAATTTCCCGCCGCGAACTGACATGAAAACCTCGAACCAGTGAATACCGGACTGCGGGTATTGCCAGTGCATCCACTGTATGAACGGCTCGTCTGGGATAAATTGACGAGGCGGCTCGACCCTCCACTGCGCGGTCGAGTTTACCTGGAGTACTATCATCAAGAAAATGGTGGTGACCTTTTTATTTCTACCAGAGCGATGATTTTGTAAGTGACAAATTTTCTTATTTAAACCTACAACTTGCGTTCCTTGTGATGGCATAGTAATTATGCCAGAGAGGCTGGGCTTGGCCTAGATCTGATAAACACTAGTGCTCGTTGATAGGCCAGGTGTAGGTAGCTTGTGTTCACGTCATTGGCGCCAAATAAACACGTTGCAATGCTTCTATACAAAGGATGGTTTTCAGAAAATAGGCCCTACATGTAGAATGTACTTTTTCTCTATTTGATTGCTTTCCCCCAGAGTATCTTTGGAATGCATTACATACATCCCTGTTTAGGTCTACCCAGACCTAGGCCTATATCATTTCAGACTGGCATGGCATTACTGTCAGGGTCACATCTGATGAGGTGTTACTATGGGAAAGATGATTCTAAGGCAGTAAAACAATTCTTTGAATGTGACATTTGGGTCATTTTTTCACTTATCCAATAAACACATGCAGTCAGTTCCTGATGTTGGATTGCAGGCCATGAAAAAAATAATATTTTTATTGTCCATTATCTTTTACTGACCACATTAATTCAGCTTTATACTATGACACAACCATCTAACTTGTTAATAGAAATACAATATTGTCCTACCCAAGACTTGCAGAAGCCCCTTTTATAATCACTGGAGGGTCATATCCCTACCACTGTCTGAGTTGAGGGACAATAAACCCAAAAATACTTTCTTTTCCCTGACTTGACTTAGTGACAATCTGATACTGATATGGCCTGTTTACCAAATCTCAAGGACAGTTTCCACAAAGAAGCTTCAGAGAAAGTTCAGTTACACTCAGTTCTAAACCAAGCAGCCATCATGGCAAGTAATGCTGAAGACGATGAGACCCTTAATTTCATACGATTAAAAGAAATGCACAAATTGCAGAATCCAAGGAAAAAACGGCCATCCGATAGTCCAAGTAAGCAGAAGGAAAAACAGCAGAGAAGAAAGGAATCCGTCATTGCGATCAGCAAAGTTCGGGGGCACATTGAATTTTCTTGTGATACGTCGGAGGAGAAAACAATACTAATGAACAAAATTGACCATATCAAAATGATACTTGGAGGAGGCCGAATTGCTAAGGTGAGCAATTACGCCCTACTGTCACAGGTTTTGGATTACTATGTAGAGAAGAATTTAGAGAAGGACATGACTAAGAGAAAGGAAGAACAAGAAAGGGCGAGTGACGTTCCACTCCCTGGATCGTACCATCATTGCAACGAAGACTCAACGGATGAGCCAATATTTTTGTGCACGCAATCCGCAATTAACAATCTTTTTAATCGTTTGCAGTTGCACAATTCTTCATGCTCCAAACCAATGTCTGTTAGTGGATTTGAAAATGAAGATGGACATGTTGGGACCATGGACTTCACGTGTGAAGCTAAGGTCCATGCAATTCACTGGTACTCTTCTCCACGGATAGCAGGAGGGAAATTCTTAGTCGATGCTAGGATGCTACATGGACATATGAACGATTATGTAAAGCTGCCAATATTGGTAAAATCGGGGACACTGCCCTCAACACATTTGTGGACTCCTACAGACAGAGTGTGCATACAGTTGCCGAGGAATCCCAGAAGGATGCTCTTCTGGAAGAGGTTGCATCAAGTGAGGTCATTGATGATGGCATTGACATTATGACAGACGCTCGCCACTGTTGGCGCAGCAATGCTAAATTCTCAGATGTTGTTTGTTTGGGTGAAAATAGTCACAAAGCTCTGCGGGTTGAAACAATCACAAAAGAAGATGACAAATGTTCTCAGCGCCATGAAATGATTGGGACAAGAAGAATATATCAATATCTTGATGATGAAGCTGTACCAGTAAGAATTCATGCTCACGATTACAATGCCACAGTGGTGAAGTTCGTCAGAGAGGAAAGAAAACTAACTCGAAACGGGAACGACACATGGCACGCGACCAAAAATGTAGCAAAGAACATGAAGAAGAGAATAACACAGGGAGAAAAACGAGCCAAGTGGTACAAAAATGAACTATCCGACAAAGGTGCATCTATAAAAACTCATTTGTACTGGTCAATCAAAACTTGTAACAATTCTCCTGATCGACTTAGGGCAAGTATAGACAACATAATCCCACACTACCAAGGGGACCATCAAAACTGCAGTATGGAATCAAGATGCCGTAGTGATCCATTGTACGAGCCATCAAAGGAAAAGATCACCACCCCAAAAGCTGAAGAAAGGTTGAGGAAATACCTCCAAAGTCTTCCAATTTACAAATCGGCTCAGGATTACACAGCTTGCAAAGAAACACATTACGTCGAATCTTTCAATAATATGTTGCTCATTTACCATGACAAGATGATTGGTGGCGTCGGTTTCAACAGATACAGGATGAACACCGAGTTGTCCATCCTGGATTGGAATGAGAACATTGACCGTCCTCGAACATCTGTGAGGCTCGTTGAAGAAGATGTAAATCACCCAAGAAGAATGACTGGGAAACCAGTTCATTCCAAAAAAACTTATTCATTTAGATCCATAATTTGGGAAGATTGGATTTCCAGATTTTACCAATAGTCATGGAACACACCATGGAACCTAGTATTATCTCAGACTATTATATGGACCAGACTTCTATTCATTACCAAGAGGAAAGCATTTTGCAATGGACAACAGAGAGCCTTGGCATATTATGGTAACTGAGGAGCAACGAGAGACTGTGAGGGCACTTTTTAACCACTACAACTGGGACCTTGTTGAGATTGAAGGGAATCATGCTGGGAGTGAAAACATAGAGGACGTAAATCAAGAGCAACAGGTTGAAGGCAGTGACGATGAAGTATTAGAAGAGCAGCAGGTTGGACTTGTTGGAGAACTAAATGATGATGTGTTAGGAGCCATTCCACTAGTTGAAGATGTTGATGAGGATGGTGTTAACCCCTTGGAGGCTGATGAGGAAGTGGCAGCACCCGATCCCGCCCCACCCATACCACCTGTAGCTGGGGCTAT
The DNA here is from genome assembly GCF_910592395.1 of Lineus longissimus. NCBI lineage: Eukaryota > Metazoa > Nemertea > Pilidiophora > Heteronemertea > Lineidae > Lineus > Lineus longissimus. The sequence continues at coordinate 6,811,533 of NC_088322.1, forward strand.
GGAATGCCAGGAGTGCTTTTGTTCTCCATGTGTGCTTCAGTTCCCTCAAGCGTGGTTTGGCAGGCAACATCAACCAAATGCGAGGAATAATGCAATTCGCAAAAAAAAGTACAAGTTATTCTGGAGGATGCTTGATCAAAGAGGGGCATGGTGGGATGAAAGATATGTTCTAAAGAAAGGACAGAGGGCCAGAGATGCAAACTTTACTGTCTGGAGTCGGAGGGAGGTAATGCCAGATTGCGTGATTGACTTTGTCAGAGGATTGTACCCAAATTTACCTGGGAGGCTATACATGGGTCACAGGTGGCAGTAACGATTTTTATTGATTAAATCTCAATTCTGACTTTATTAGGAATATTTGGTGAATTCTATATTTAATTGATCTGTATATTATTTGGATTACACATGTTTTAACACTCTATTACGACTGACATGACACAACTTACTGTTGAATTGTGGAATATTATCATGTTTTTCATACAAATAATAACTCTGTGGATGTTTCTATGATGGATTTCTTGATATAGACTTTGGATAAAAACTTATCTATGAATGATTTGGATACACATTTGGATATTAGTACTGGAAATGAGAGATTTAGGTAGGAAATAGATATTTATGCATGCTCTCTTTACTAAGCATGCCTAATGGTATCCAAGCAGCAAGAAAACAATAATAATGTCACATGACATATTCTGTCAATCAAATTTCTAACTGATCTTTGAATTTGCCTATTTTTCTCAAACAAGTGTTCTTTTTGACTGATTGGGAATCCTACTACAAATCCTTTTTTGGTTACACATACATTAGATATTCACGGAAAAGGGAATCATAGAAATTTTTTACATAGGGCAAAAAGTACTGAGTAAATCATGAAAACATCACAAATTATACAGGAGCTCTGTTTTTGAATTTGCCTGGCTGCCATTTAAATACTTTGCCCACACCCCCTCCTTTTATACCGTGGCTGTAGGTTTAAGCCTTTACGGAAATGTATTTTGGTACGAAACTTCACACGTTTATAGAAAAGATCAACGAGAATTTGTTCAAATGCCCTCATAACGATGAGTTCAACGGAATTTTGTCAAAACAACCTTCGAATGGAGTCAACTTTCTTTGCGAAATTGAAGCGACGACCTCATTATTTATCGTAATTTATGCAGATCTGAGTCCAGCTGATGGGTGATGTTCTGATTTGTGTTCAAACTATTGGAAACTTCGGAAATTAATTCTATTAGTTCTACTATTCTGCAGTATATTATAGCCATTGATGTTGACAGCTAAAAATTTCGGCTGTCATAGTCATGTCAGTGGCTGTGGCTGTGCTCAGCTGTTAGTATTGGCCGTGACTTCTGTTATTTTAAAAGTCACATCGTAGTATGAATTCCACAGTTGCGTTACGCAGCAGGTGCAGCAATATGCTCCATCTTAGTGGCTTGCAACTTAGGCCTATTTTGTGTAGAAAATTTCGGCTGTCGTAGTCATGTCAGTGGCTGTGGCTGTGCTCAGCTGTAAGTGTTACCATTTTGGAGTCGTTGTGCCATAGTGAATTAAAATCTGTAGTTATTTATTAGAATGTTTAAGTAAGTGATGAAACTCCCAAGGTAATAATCGAGGACTAGAGATATAAAGTGCATGCCTCCTACAGTACGGTAAGCAATGATTGAAGTGTCGTCGATCAATTTGGAATATGCTGAATAAGTGCAGGGATTCCTGTCCGGCATTCCATTTGTGAAGCCATTCACTGATTTAGGTCTCAATGTTGACCTTTCTCTGGTTGGGAGTTTCATCACTACCTTCACTATGGTTGTGCAGTACAAATTTTCGAATGGAATAGAATGCTGGGACCAGCTGGGAAGATTCAAGGACACCCCACACCCTATTTGATAGTACCTCATCATCAAGTCCACATTGACATTTAGGACATCCAGTGTTGTCAATAATGGACCAGTTACAGCCACTCGGGTTTGTTGATTATAAACAAACTCTTTGTCCCCAGGTAAACATTGATCATGGACTAAATGTCCTACATGACCTTGATTCCAGGCCTGGTCATGTAACATGCTGGTTATTAATTTCAAACAGGCTTTGTGTTCAGGGACCTTATTCACAAAAGATCCGTAACTTGCGCATCCGTAACCTTTAGTTACGGACCTCCTGCGATACCGTAAGATTTACGCTACGCTTTACTCACAAAACGTTCCGTAGACCATCCTTATCACTAAGGATCTCCGCAAAGTTACGCATTCCGGGAAATCATCGTTCCTGGAAAGGCCCGCATGCATTCTCCAATGCCGATACCAACATTACGCGCAGCGATTGTTATGTAAAGAGATGACCGTTCTTTCGGAAAGTCGCAAGGCGATTGCAGTGAACATTCTACTACATGTACTTTGTTCCATTTAATGCGTATTCACTAACACTCCTGGCAGGGATACAACAGCCGTAATGTCTGAGAAAAGAAAGAGAAAACCGAACTTTACAGAAAACGAAACTCGCCGGCTTTTGGAGCTAATTGAAGAACATTATGAAGTAATCTCTTCGAAATTTTCTGACAGTGTCACAAACGAGCGCAAAAAAAGTGTTGGAAGGATATTTGTCAGAGAGTGAATGCAATTTCACCATGCCACAGAGATATCGATGACATGAAAAAAAGGTGGGATGATTTGAAGACTCGGGCCAAGAAACGGGCGAACAAAGATAAGGCAGAGGACGCTAAGACAGGGAATGAGCCTCGTAGAACTGAAGATTTGTCAGATATTGACCGGAGAGTTATTGGTCTCTTGGGAACGACTTAAGTTTTTGGGATTAAAGGAGGCTATGATACGGCTAACCCCACTCACTCTCAAGTACATGTAGAACCCACACCAAAACAATCCAAGGTTAGTCTACTAAAGGCATTATTTCCTCAAAGGAACTCAACTGTCGTTTAATTTCAATAAATTTTGAGCAAAACGAACAGAGAAAACAATTTAAAATTCAATCTAATGATTGAAATTAATTACTGTTATGAGCCATTCAATTAAAATTGGCACTAACCTATGTTCACCCAACGAACATGGTAGGTTCAAGATGAATTTCTAAAATATTTTTCAGATATATCCACAAAGGAGAAATCAATCAAACATCTTTCTTTCCAGTCAAATGGAGGATGTTAGAGTGAGATATTGAAGTAATATTTAGAGTGCAGTATCAACAGATGCATATTGTATAAGTTTTCTTTAGATGGAAATAAATGTGTTTGTTTGCCAATTCCTTTAGAAAGGGCCTGCCATTTTCGTTTCAGAGAGTTTCAGCGCCGGCCACTATCTCAACTCCATTGAGTGACCAAGAGCAGTCTGATGTGGAAGAGCTTGATGACCTAGGCCCAGAGAAAGAAATTCCCTTCAGTTTTGGCGCATTTCGACGACGTTCGAATTCTCCTTTCTCGGAACATGTCGAAGATGCAAGTGTTCCAAATACTTCAGCAGCAGTTGCCCAATCTCGAAAACGTGGGCGGAATTCGTTGTTAAAAGTGTTCCAGGTACTTCTTCACCTTCGTCTCAGCCTACCTCAAGGACGCGAAGCCCTGCTCCCACTGCGAATAATGTGACCTGTGACCTGTTGTCAATTGAGAAGGAGAGGTTGGAGGTCGATAAAAAGCGACTTCAAATTGAAGTGAAAACTGCATCCCTTCTCGAAGAGCTCGTTCAAATTGAACGAGAAAAGTTGGATCTCCAGCGGTCCAGCAGCAGTACAGTTTTAACGTTTGCGGCAGAAGAGAACCCTACGCAACCCGCGACGCGTCTTACTGCTAAAAATATTTTTGAATCCATGCAGATGTGACCATTTATGGACACATGTTCATATCGAAAGAATTCCACCTCAAAATCATACTGAATTGCATTTGTTTCAGTTCGTATAGGGAGGTTTCAGCTGTGGGTACATGGTTGACATTTTGGTATAGAGTTTGATGAGCACAGGTGCAGACATTCAAACGGAAGTCCATTCTTTTAATAGTATAGATTTTATTCCCTTGACAACAACAGAGGAAACAGAAACTGATGTCACCACAATTGTCATTGCTAAAGATCTTCTTGCAAATCTAAAACCCGCCGAACAACAACTCACCACAGTTGAAAATGTTACACTTGAACAAGTGAATGTTGCATTATGGCAGACATGCCAAACTTGCAAAACTACAGTTCAAGATATGCAGGCAACCACTTTCAAATGTTCCGGTTGCTCCATGCGACAACGCACATCTTCAGTTGTCCAAAATATTAAAGTCCAACTAAATGTTCTGCATGAAGACACAACTCTCAAACTTACTGCAATGTACAAAATTGTCTTCCAGTTTCTTGAGGGTGAGGGGTTAAAGGTGACAGCAGATGTCACTAATGATCAAGTCGAAGAATATCTCCTCAACATTGAAACCATTGAGCGACTAACATACAATGCTGACCACCATATCACCAGTTTCTCAACATAGATGACCTGATCAATCAATCGCAACCACAGTGGTCTCTAATTCTGTCATTCGTTTATTTTCATAACTTCTGGACTGCAAATTCACCCTGGCTAAAGAGCACTCCATCAAGCTGCAGACCAATCTACGAGCTGCGTCAACATCTTGCACCTATCTGCGTAAGAAATAGCGAAATCTCAGACATAGCCATATTCAAAGACAAAATAGGCCAAGAATCTATCATGTATGCTGAATTTCAACTGTTCATCTGGTAGCTAGATGTTTCCATTTATTTTGATTTATATAAGTTGTCTTGGTGAGTAGTTCACCTATTTTTATCTCAACCTTTCAAATATCATGCCAGTCTTGTTGTAATTTGTATCAACATCATAGACAACAAGACCAGCAAAATATTTGACAGGCCAAGATAAAAATATTACTATATTATATCTTCACCAAAGCAATATTTATTCATCAAAATAAACAGAAAATACCTTGCTACCCGACGAACAATTGAAATTTAGCATGACCAAGAGATACTTCACTTATTTCATCTTTAAATGTACCCCCTCTAATAATTCCGCAGGTCCCACCATTTTCTACAGAGATAGGCGTGCAAAATTTCAGGCAACTCGTAAACCCAGGGCTTCGTACTTGTACGTAATTTGCGTATTTTATACGTAGACAGAATTGGTTTCTACGCTCTACGTTTTTCTCCATGTTTGTACATAATTATTTTTCCTCAAAATACGCTAAATAAATGTCAGAATACGTTTCTATAAAGTGTGTTCTACGCGTTTTTTTGGTGATTTGTACGTAACCCACCCCGTGCCCCCCACTCTTAATTCAGCCCCCTCCCTCCGACCCTTACAAGTATTGCCGACCTGCCGGAGTTTCCTGTGCCCGCGTGCTTTCTCCATGGTTACTCCATGTACTCAGCCTCATTTGGCGCGCTCCGAACTTCACCGACTGACCGCCGAACAATCCCGAGTCCGCCATTATCGCCGAGCGCGGTATTCCCACTATTCGCAGCAATGTGACAGGTACGCAGTCACCGATAATCTGGATTTCCCGATTTCTAAACGGAATCATGCCATCCATAACACCCCAGGTCAAGTGCATATTATGTGCAGAAGCGAATATCAGTCAAGATTCTTTTTTTACAGCATGATGTTTGAAAATTCTTGGCTTGAATGGCACCATGTTGAACGCATGAGCGTATGTCAGTGATCCTGTGGCGTGTGCTATGTAGGCCTACATGCATTGACATGTACATTACATAAACATGCTTCTTGTCGCGTCATGTATGCATTGCATGTTCTTCACTTAGTAAGTTAGTTTGTAAGACGTCATTGAATCATATGCGATACTAAGTATATCTGAACTTTTCATCAGTCGCCAGAATTTGCAGATCTTGACATTAATGATTCAATACACTTCTTTGGTGAACTTGTGCAGGATTTGATGGGTTGATTTTATTCATGTTCATGATGAGCCAATACGGCAAGTTAATACTATGGCCTATACTAACTATACTATGCATGCTATGAATTGATAGTAATACTATAACTATCACTTCAGATGTCTTACTCTTAACGAACGAAAACATGGCAAGCGGTCCAGATTTGGTGAATAACAGTGATGAAGATGACATCGTGATCAGTGCCAGTGGTCCAGAAAGAAAGAAAAAGAAGTATGAACAGACATATTTGTCGTCGTATTCAAAATTTCCAGGAATCCAACCAGCAAAGTCCAATTCAAAATATCATGCACACTGTACCTATTGTAAAGCAGACTTTTCTATTAGACATTCAGGATTATTTGACATCACACGGCACCGAACCAAGAATAAGCTGCATCTGCAAATGGTGGAGGCTGCTAGGCGGGCTAGGCCCATTACAGCATTCTTGCCGCAGCAGACGATAACAAACTTTGATCAAAAGGTCATGCGTGCTGAGGCAATGTACACTGACTTAATTGTGGAAATGAACTTGCCACTGGCACTTGCAGACAGACTGACCAAGGTTCACAAAGTTGCATTTCCAGACAGTGAAATAGCTAATAATTACAAATGCAGTCGTGATAAGACCACTGCCATGGTGAAATTGATGGGGACGGAGGAGGCAAATGATGTTGTCACAGAGATGAAAAGTGGTACATTCTGCATTTCCACCGATGGGAGCAGTGATCAGAAGTTGAAGCAATATCCTCTGGTGGTTGCGACATCTGACATAGAAGTTGGGGTGAAGCTGAGGCTCCTTGGAACCCCATGCTTGTCACTGCAGGAAAGGTCAACAGGTATATATACAGGCCTTTAGTAATCACACAATTTGGGCAATTACCTATATCTCTAAATCTTTCCATTAAGGCACAGCAGGCTATTTTTCTGCCAGTTTGCACTGGGGGGGGGGGGGGGGGGACTGTTTGTTAAATGAAGGACGTTCTAGTACAGTACAGGCATACTAAGTATCATGACGCATTATGTATTGATTTGCTGAAAGATTCTTGGTTAAAATGATGTTATTTATTTTCCAGGGTGGCCCCTATAACTTGTATAATTCCCCTTCACAACCATACATTGCCATATATTTGCAATACTCAGATGGGTTATAAATATTTCTTTCAGGGGTGAATATAGCGAGACTCGTAATCAGGGCAGTTGAGAAACACCAAGTACCATGGGCAAATTGCCTCGCATTTGGATCGGATAATGCTCCGGTAATGGTGGGAGTACAGAATGGTGTGATTGCGTCACTTAGAAGGTTACATGCCAATATGTATCTGTCAGGTTGTCCTATTCATCTCATTCACATAGCTGCGGAAAAAGCTCATGCTGAACTACCAACAACTCCTGTCAAAGTGGATGATGCTTTGATTGAGACCTACTACTACTTTGATAAGAGCAGTAACCGATTAGGTGCGCTTGAGCGATGGCAGCAATTCTATGATGTGGAACATCAAAATATCCTTAAGCATGTAAAGACACGCTGGCTGTCCATTGGCATATGTTTAGAACGCATCATAGAAAACTGGGATGCCCTTAAAAGCCTGTTTAGGGATGCTGTTGCTGAGTTACCAGACAATGACAATAACGCTGATTGCAGGGAACGTAGGCTTTACAAGTTCTTTCGGTCGCCCACAAATAACCTATTCTGTCTTTTCTTGCGCAGTGCTATCAAACTGTTTGACACCATCAATACTCGCTTGCAACATGAGGCGCCTCTGATTCATGAATTACGACGAGATCTCCACAAGCTTTTGAGGGACATACTTCTGCGATACAAAGTTCCTGGTGCCCTTTTAGGCAAAACTGTTACACAAGTAAACATTGATACAGTACAGGGGCAGAGGAAAGACACTGAATTGTTTATAGGGGACGATGCCAGAAGCTTCATTGCTCGTAAAGATTAAGCTCACTTGCGAGACAGCAGAATCAACGAATTCTATGCAGGAGTCAGGAAATTCTACATAGCTGCAGCCAAGTACATAAAGCAGAAACTCCCACTGGATAACACCCTATTAAAGCATGCAGAAGTGGCTGATGTTAGTCTCCGAACTAATGCAGTTGGCATTGGGGATCTACAATACTTCCTAGACTCTTTCCCAGCTTTGATACCTCAAGGTAAGCCCAGTAATGCCAACCTGAAAAAAATGCTCATTTGACGTAAATTTTCCTACCAAGTCAGGTGTGAAATGCATGCAGACGTTTTGGTGTTGAATTGTCAAAGTTATACATGTATTAATCAGTTGAATGATTAATTAACTGAAAGCAGAGAGTTCTCAGAATATTGTGTAAAGCTAAAAGACTCCTTGACCACCCCCTTCATGGAGGTTGACCTAAGTTGTGCACTATTTTTCGTCAATTGATAAGTTTGTTGTTTTCAGCAAAGTAATACCACATTTAAAAAACATCTTTCTGCACTTGTTCCACTTTATTTTCCATTGCAGGGGTACAGAGGGAGACTCTAGAGCTCGAGTTCGCTGCTTATCAATCAGAAGAAGACATTCCTGAAGGAGATCGTATGGACTTGATCTGGGTTCAGATTGGTAAAATGAAGGATGGCGGAGCTGTCCACAAGTATAGGAACCTGGCACGTGTGATGTTAGGGATTCTGACGGTGCCCCATTCAAATGCTCAGTGTGAGCGAGTATTTTCACTGGTGAGGCAGAACAAAACTTGGAAAAGAGCCTCCCTCAGTTCGGACACAATTGAGGCCTTGCTGCTGGCTAAGTCAAGGCCAGATGAAGCCCATACCAGAGTTTACACAACTGAACAACTGAAAAAACTTAAGTCTGCTTATTACCAGGCATTACAGAAGAAAGACTGAATCAGTAGAAGAATTATCATGTGGGACTTAAGTTGATAGTCAAATGAAAACTCTGAAATGTAAAGAAATGTTCCTGTATTCCTGAATTCTCTTGTTGGACTTTGCTTGAGAAGTTTGAAGTATAAAGAACTCAACTGTATTTATGCGCACATTTCTGATGATCCATCTTTGATCACCCCAACAAGCTTTTTCTTTACATACTAGTAACCTGTGCTGCCTGTAAATGCCATTTTAGTAAGTTTTGCCAGGTCAGAGGTTTATGATTAATTTAGATGAATGGACAGTTCAGATGGACAGTTCAGAGCATTAATCATTGAATATTATGTGATTCTCTTAGCCAGATATTGTTTTATAGTGTAAATGTTTACTAATTCATAGGTAAAAAACCTGAGAACACAAGTTTGTGACTCCTTTCTATTGTATTTTCATTGGTGTAAGGTTAGGTCAATTCTTTATCATTCTGTAAAAAAAATATCTTATTCTAAATTGTGCAATAACCTTGAGAGAGATTTCAATGGATTATATTGGATGAAATTCTTGTTCAGGATGTCATCTGCCTCTGCCCCTGTGAAACCAAAACCTCAGGAGAGGCTGAAACATATATTCACTTGTTTCTGCTTCACACAGCAGCCTCCTCTTCTTGTCATGATAGTTAAATTTTCATTATTGTAATATATCATCTTTACTGTGTTGATCTGTGGACACAATCAAGAATTTATTTTGAGTTGCATGATGATCATTAGATAGTGGATTTTGATGCCAACATTTTTTCGTTTAACTTAACATTTTTTCAATTATTATTCTCTTGCCAGTAACTAGCCAGAATGCCTGCTGTCCCAATACTCTCTGTATCAAGTTTCCCTATCTAGTCCATGTAGTCCTAGTCGGGCACAATCAAACCTTATTTTTGCCTAATTATCAATGTATATATGTTATTGTCCTAGTTCGTAACCTAAATCAATATGGTTCAGCCAGTTAGTCATGAAGTGATGCATTTTGATAGCTTTGTTTACAGTTAGTGCTGTTAATTTTTGCGAGTTTTATAATTCAAGTTATTTACTATTGTCAAAGGCACATTTCCTCATCAAGAATGTGTATATTTCATTTTCATATCATTTGTTTCACTATGTGATTACATGTACCAGTTTGAATCTCAAAACTATGATCTGCTTTAATATTGTAGTGATGTACAAGGATTAAATTTTGATAATAAACTGTTGAAATTAGTACATTACGTTGTTGTTTATTTCTACACATTTTGTTAGTAATCTTACACATAAAATTCCTTATGTCTACACAATTTTTAGGGAAAATATACACATTTTTTGGAAATCTTACACACAAATTTTTTTTAGGGTAAGCAGCCCTGTAAACCGGTTTATGAAGAGTAAAGAGCTCCCCCACAACTCAATAGAGTACTCGTTAGCCAGGGTGACATTGCAACTTGTTTCATTTGTATTACATGTATGCTCATCAATCATGACTGAAATGGCTTCTCATGATGTCATTCATTTCTTGCCATTTGTACCATGTTCAGGTTCCAAGTAGCATTTCATAATATCTCTTTACAATGTGGGCACAACTGCTCTCATAAAATTCACATTGAGGACATCAACATGCGTCTCTATAATTATAACTGGGCTCATCATTTTACTTTCATTATGCCCATAACGTTCAGATTACTTCAATTATGTACCTACTACTGCCATTTTTGTATTATTCATTTTATGCAACAGTCTTTTTAATCTATATTTCAAATTTACAATACATCTGTAAATATTATAATCAAGTTCTTTTCAATAAGAGCACTTCACCTTCTGTACTGTAAGGCATGATTATTCATTTTTTGCTTCACTTTGGCCGATGAGAGTTGATTTCATGATTCTAATAAGCCAAGTCACAATCTCAGAAATACTTCAAAGCCATAATTTAACTCAAAAAACATGAAATCAATTCCCATCGACCTAAATGAATGTGTTCATCAGTCAAATCGCATAATCTTTCAATTTCAGCTAGGTAGATTTTTCAATTTCATCTCTTCAACAAAATGTAAAAATCAAGATCTAATAATACTCATTTTTTTCTTTGTGAGTTTCCCAACGACTAATCATTACTTTGTAACCACTTGCACAGGGAACATCTACGTTTTGTAATTCTTCATACTGTAATTCATAATTTCTTGTGATCGTCACATATCAGTAATTTTCAATCAACACTTTCATTTTCATTTATGTTACCATGTTGTAATTTATGGTCTTCAACCAATTGCCACATACATATCTGTGATTCTCAATCAAAACTGTTACTTTTATAGCTATTTTTATTATAAATACTCATTCTGAACAATAGTCTCTTTCTTTTTTGTTCCCAACTCTCGTCACTTCAAATCTTCATTCAGGTTGGTTGTAACATCAGAGGAGTACCAACCCTAGTGAATACGGGCACTCTCATCTTCCTCCCTCACGAAACTCGAGCAGACACTTCAATCCATGGCTCATTGTTGTGCAAATGTGATGTTGCATGGCTAAGCTAGGTAGCATGACAGTCAATATCCAGCCCTTCTGACCAAATGAAGTCAGAAAAACCACTACATCTATGTACCTTAAACAATGTACCTACGAAATATGAACATTCACCTTCCCAGATCAAACAACAAAATTGTTAATTTCTCGCAAAATCTTAACCAATAACATCAGGACCAGCAAAATCAAATACCAAAAACACCAATGTCACCGACTGCAACTCAGCTGAGCGCCAGGCCCTTGGGCCTCTTGTTAACAAACTGTTTTCACAGTGGCGATTCAAATTTCACTGTACGAAGGGTATGTCATTCCCTAAAGCAGATGATCTTCTTGAAAGGTTACAAATGTAAATATATTAATGAATTGTAGGTCAGCCTTGATTATTTTCCAATGAATGCATAATGCATATAAAATATGTCATGTACTTGCAGTAATAAGGCTGTAATCGTATTGTATTTAAGTATAGTGTACCTTTAACCTATCCCTGATAAGGAACAGGTAGACTATATGAAGGACCAAGACGGGTGCAGGTACGGTGCTGCATTGCCCAGGGCATTACCCGACGCACTGCAGTAGACCTTCCCAGCTCCTGATTGGAGGCGTATTTGGCGCAATGCGCGTATTTGATGTAGTGGCGCAATGCGCATGTTTTGCCGCAGTGGCGCAATGCGCATGTGTTGCCGCAGTGGCGCAATGCAGTCGATTCCCTGCACCCTGATTGGTTGGTTCCTATATATAGACTGTGACACCCTTGACGGAGAGAAGGATGTTGGATGTACGAGAGAGTGTTCGAGTGTAACCCGGACAAAGAGTAAACAATGTAAGGTATCCAAATAAAACCAAGTATGTAGCACTGGTGGAGATTGCAACGGTTAGAGGAAGAACGGAGGCACGAGAAGGACCATGAATGTTTGGTTTTGGAGTAAGGACTCGGAAAACGATACAACGCGATTTTGACATGTAGTCCCATTAAAAGGAAATCTACCTCAGGTAAAACTAATTAAAAATTGGAGGAACGAGATCACAGTGGAGCAAGGACCGAATCAGAACATGACTATCAACAAGATACACGAGAAATACATGAAAGAAGTCATCAGTCCTATCACTAGTAACAGAATACAATAATATTATAGTTTCCCAATTGGTTATCCTAAATTCCGCATTAAAAGATGATAAAAGATAGGCTAATGGTACTTTGCGGAACGGAACGGAACGGAACAGACCTCGCCCCTAGGTCGTTTCCTAGAAGCCCTGAAACTTACCCAAAATATCAAAATCGGACCTTGTCTGAGATGCTATCATACCTTAGTACAGTTAGCTTTCCATATTAAAGCTTTTTGGTGGATTTCGTGCGATAATTTATACATGTTCCGTTCCGTTCCGCAAAGTACCAATATCCTCCGTTCCGCAAAGTACAAATATCCTGCTGGATATTGGTACCAATATCCTGGATATTGGTACTTTGCGGAACGGAACGGAACACGATTATTACTCCTCAGAAGCGCACCTCTTCTCGTTTAAGTGATGACACAACACTGTGACAATGCGTTCGACTACCTTTCATTCTCCGTCACTCCATCCTCAGCCTATTGTGCTGCCATAGTAGGACCAGATCGTCCATAATGTATGTTTCGTTCTGTTCCGCAAAGTACCATTATCCTGCTGGATATTGGTACTTTGCGGAACGGAACGGAACACGAGATGTTGGCCTCATATCAAGGTTGATTGTATTCAACTTAATAATTATTTGAAGATCTCCTCAGAAGCACACTGATACTCATTAATTTTAGTTACGATGTAATAAACAAAACATGCTGCATTCAATTACGACCTTTACATTCTCCGTCACTTCATACTCACATCGTCGGAACATGGTTCTCATTCTCTAGTTACAAGGCAAGAGATGATGACATACTGCGTGGAACTACCTGTCATTCTCCGTCACCACATCATGTATTCAACATATTACTATCATCAAGCTCGATATTGGAACACTGCGGAACGGAAGCCCACCTCTACTCATTTTAGATACGAAGTAAATAAAACATGCTTACCTTTCATTTTCTGTCACTCCCGCCTGACCGTAATGTCGTAGCAGGGCTACATCTTCGCATATATTTTAAGGCATTGTATGTGTTTAATGCATGGTCACACGAGATTTTTAGAGGAAATCAATCAAACTCTCCGGGTCTCATTTCAAGTTCTGCAGAAGCCCATGCACCTCTTCTCATTTTAGCGACGGCACAAGACAATGCCTTCAATTACCTTTCATTCTCCGTCACTCTATCATTAGCCTATTGTGCTGTATGGCCAAATCGTCGTATGTATTAACACGTTTAAGGCATTCTGTGGGCTCTCCCCGTTCCGTTCCGTTCCGCAAAGTTCCGCAAAGTACCATTATCCTGCTGGATATTGGTACTTTGCGGAACGGAACGGAACTTTAACCCTTTCAGTGCGTATACACGGTAGTACCGGGTATACGTTCAGGAATCAACCCAAGTGTCTTAAAGGTAAGCAACACTCTTAAAGGTGCATCAGGTAATTAAAAACGAGATGTACACATTCTTTTTTACCCTGACAAGTACTGTATAAGACCCTGTCAATTGAGACAAACATAGGGTTATCCATGACAAATATATGTATCATCATCCCTTTGTAACTGATGACCGGCAAGGCGGATGATAAGTTCTATAGAGTCGTAATATTGGTGACCAGCTTCGATCCTTTGCGCAGTTCCCATTTGGGCCTGAGTGAGCTCATTTTGAGGGGGGGGGGGGGGCTATTCTACCACGAATCTAGTTACTTTTAAGTTCATTTGGCCACCAGTAAACTCTCGAATAAGAGAGCACGTCCAGGCCGGTTGCACAAAAGAAAAAAATAGTTAAAAATCACTGTTAGTTTATCTTGGCGTTAACTTAACTCCAAAAAGTTAATTTGGGTTGCAAGAAAGAAAATTATTTAAAAGTAGCGTTAAGTTAACGCTAACTTTAACTGACCTCCTAACCCCAAGATAAATCCCTATTTTGGAGTTAGTTGAAACAAAATGGTGGACAACCAGGCCCTGTTTGTGGCTTTCCAGCCATTATTTCAAGCTCCACGGCATTTTAGAGAAAGAATCAACCACTTGGAGTTCTTCAATGACAAAAAACTTTTTAAAAGATACCGTTTTTGCAGAGAAACCATTGTTTTGATAGTTGATATGCTCAGGGAGGACATTGAAAGTGCGACCAACAGAAGCCATGCAATTTCGCCTGAGGTGCAAGTCTTGATTGCTCTCCGTTATTTTGCATCTGGAGCTTTCTTTGAAGTTATTGGGGACACTTTCGGTGTAGACAAAGCGAGTGTAAGTCGTGTGGTGCACAGGGTGGCTGGCCTGTTAGATGCTGCACGGGACGATTTTATTGTGTGGCCCCAGTCGGTGGAGGAGAGGCGTCGAATTCAAGCTGGATTCTATGCGATCGCACATTTTCCCAAAGTATTGGGATGCATCGACGGCACGCACATCAGAATAATATGCCCCAGTGAGCCACGTCCTGATGCTGATCACATCCCAGAACCAGCCAATGCTGCTGAGAATGACCAGGAGATGCGAGATGACCAGATAGGCCTACATGCTCCTGATCCTGCACATGCACCTGCACTGCCCATGCCTGCAGATCGCGAAGGCGAAGCCATGGAAGAAGCAGAACAACCCGCGCAAGTTCCTCCAGCTCCAGCCTACGAAGCATCTTTTGTAAACAGGAAGGGATATCACTCCATCAACGTGCAAGCAGTGGTTGACGATAAGGGTAATTACTTTTATAATTATACCTGAAAACATGCTAAATACTAGGGCCAATATCCATGATATCACAACAAGCGCCACATCCTCGACATCATGACATGCACCATGACTGACATGCCTTTTTTGGTAAACGAACGTTGACCAATTCCATGATTGCCTGACCAACAAAACATATGGAATGCCATTTATGCAAAAATTATCTCTTGTACACTGTTGCTCATAAAGATAGAATACGCATAGTTTTTGTATTTTTTCATCGTTAATTGCATAGAAACTTGTTGATGCTGAAATATGTTGAATATAATAAAATACGGAGTGGTCGTGTAATAATGATCAATAGCCCTCCTAACTAAAATGATACATTTCCTTTTCAGGAAAATTCACCAATGTAGTTGCACGTTGGCCAGGGGCAACCCATGATGCCTTTATTTGGAGGAACAGTGACCTTAAAGAGCACCTGGAACTGACAAACCCCAGAGGTGAAGATGGACTGTTGCTAGGAGATAGTGGATACCCTTGTATGCCGTATCTCATCGTCCCGTACGGAGCACCCACAACAGAAGCCCAGCAGAGATTGAACACTTCGTTATGTGCCACAAGAGTGAGGATAGAACATGCCTTTGGAGTGTTAAAGAGGAGGTTCCATGTTCTCCATGGGGAGATTCGTATGCAGCCAGACCGTGTAGTTAAGATCATCTCTGCCTGTTTTGTCCTGCATAATATTGCAAAGATGAGAGGAGAACGTGACCCCCGGCCAGAAGACGACGACAGTGATGACGAAGAAGATGATGAAGATGATGTTGAGGAGTATGCTGGCCCAAACTCTGGCAGTGTTTACAGGGACTACCTCGCCAATCGCTACTTTGCTTAATTGACTGTGATCCACTGCAACCTGAGTGAGGGGATATATCAAAACAGTGGAAGCTACAGCCAGTGAAGTTTCCAATTTCAAACTTAAAAACTATAACTTATGTATTGCATAATCAACACTCGCGTAAGAAATATACCATAACATTTTCATCATGTCACTGACACTGTAGCTTCTAATTTTGATACATTCCCTTTGTGTTTTAAATAACTTGATATTTACTATATATTTACTATTTAATATATTTAATATCTAAAAAATTCAAATCCTATAAACATAGATACTATTTACACATAAATTTACAGTTCAATGCCCGACAGACCCAAGAACTCCTTTTCCTTCAGCAGAGCAATCTCCAGCTGTAGCTTTTCTATTCGAAGGCCAGCCTCTTTCTGAAGAACTTCCTGAGTACGTGTTGTGGCCTTCTGCGTAACAAGAGTTGCCTCAAGGACCTCAAGCTGCATGTTAAATACATCCTGCTGAGTCTTCTGTCGGCACATGGCGTCTGTCAGCAGACCCTTCGCATGTGCTTTCCTGGCACCTAGGAGAGAATGAAACAAATTATGACGGGTTAAATGGATCACAAAGCACTTCAATTTTGTCACTTTGTGAACGGCCAGAGCTCATTTTAGCACATTTGATTGATTCATGTAGGGACTGCTTAAAATCAAGAAAGGCTTTCGCCATTCTAGAGTCCCAACTACTCACCAGTGACTTTGCACAGTTTGGCCTTCTTTTTGGCTGGAGATTTTGGGGCAGTCATTGCAGTGGCTGTCATCGTCTGTTGAGAATCTAGAATAAAAATGACAGTTCGGCCTATATGATGATAAATATCAAATCACGAAAGGTCACAAAATGTTTTGCAACCAAAACTCTGGCAAATATAGATTCAAATATCCAAAATGCAAATGCCTTGATATATGAGGTGTGGGCCAGGCTATCAGCATCGATACAGTATTAGACCCCGGGCCTGATAGCCTACTGAAAGACCGAACCTGTATCTAATAGCATACCAAGAATTATTGTGGCTCCCTCTATGTGTGTTTCGTGTGGTTGACGATCAAAGGTTGCCACAACCACTGCATCTGAGCAGTCGACATCAACATCTGCAGCTTGATTTACTGAAAAATTAAATGAAATTATCATAAAAAATAATTTTACTATTTCTAAATTAAAGACGCATGATGTCTAACCGGGTCACTACAGTCGCTTTCTGTTTCTCAGTAGGCCTACTTGTATTTCTTCCATTGTATACCGGTACCAATGTAATGTATCATAGTCTAAGAAATACTCGGCTCTTAATTGACATGGGCATATTTATCATCGAGCTTCCAGCACCTTTAAATTAAACTTACCAGGAGTCCAACCAGCCAGATCAGGTAATGTAGCAGGGAGGGAGACTGCTGCTGTAGCCTTTATAGGTGTGGTTACTGAAAATATTAACAAATGAAAGTTTTAAAGTTTAAAGGGAATGAATCACATAAATTGGCGGGAAAAATCAATAAATTCTAATTAAATCCATTGAAAATCCAAATTTCTATGATATTCCATTAAAACAGGGTGATGTCAGCTTAACAATAGGCCTAATGTGTACAATTGCGATCATTTTGGTAATTCTTTGAGGTAATTCACATGCATCATGATGCATGACTTATTGAATAAATTAAAAGTATTAACAAAATATTTATATTGGAACTTATTTCTGTTTCACCCTGTATAGTACTATTTGCAAACTTTGCGTTCCATACACTTACTGGGCATGCTCAGTGCGTTTAGAAATATGGAGTCGGGAAATTTGCAAGCGCGTATTTGGAGCAGCGAATAACCACATTTTCTGTACTTTTGTGCAGTTGAACTACCTTATCTGCTGATGAATTTGATTTATAGAGCTATGAAGTCAACTACTATGGTACTATTTCTAAGTGACGGTCATGAAAAGCTGTACTTTCGGCCGCTTGAAAAATGCATGCATGCACTGTCATGTCAGCATGTACACATGGTCGCTATACACACAGGAAGTCCAACAGAAATGGCTGGCAGAGTGCCAATATCGATGCAGGCACCAGACGACATACTTTGAACTTAGCCAGGGTAGGGCCGAGTTGAGCTTAATTCCACCAATGTTTTTGAAGATTGACATCAGGCTATGAAATCTAGACCTATGTAAGGCTTAGGCCTATGTTCAGAAATATATGCTGGTAGAAGTAGATAGCGTTTTATGGCCTAATTAGGCTAAATCGGAGCCTGGTGTACCTACCTGCAGACTCAAATCCACCAGTGATGCCTCTGAATGCTGCGTCTTTTTCGAATGTTTCAATTATTCTCTGCAGTGTAGGGTCGGCCTGTGGCATCTTTCCCCCTCCGCCAGTCCCTCTCTGGTGTTTTTGCTGCAGGGAATGGATCTCTTTCGCCTTTGAAAGCTGCTGGTTCCATTTTTCCCTGCAGTTATCCCCGGTCCTTGTGGCCACTCCCAAGGAACTAACCATTAGGGCAATTTCATCCCATTTGTTTTTTTTCATTTTGTTTGTCACATCTGACGAAAACTTGGATCGCAAGATCCCAAGTTCATTTATGACAACATCGGCTAAAACTTCGGCTTCTGAGTGTGAAAAATTTGGTTTTCTCTCCCTTTTTGTCTTTTGAGATGAATGATTCTCTATGGAGGCAGCCATCTTGCATGTCTTGCTTTCAATATGAGGACCAAATGCATTATGGGAAATGTCCCTAGCAACTAACATTGATTTACTTAAAAGTAGCGTTAGTTAACATTGGGCCTAACATTGATTTGTGAAACTCAATTTTAGCGTTATGTTAGCTAACGCTAAGTTAGGGACTTTAACATAAAAAGATAAACTAACATACTTTTATCACCATAACTTTTGTGCAACCGGCCCCTGAATCAGAAGAAAGCTTCTTGGCAGCATTTTGGATCCTGACACCGGGAGCCTTGGGCGATCGACTCTTGAAATCACCACATTGTTTTAACCCATCCACGCATCCTGTACCGGATAAATTAGAATATATCTTTGATAACATTAGTGTGCACCTCTTATTTTTCAGACCGACATGATAAAGTTGTATGTCCCAGGTATGCAGTCAAAGAAAAAGGAATGGACCTAAAGGAGATAGTTGAGCTGTGTGTGTCTGGGAAACCTGCTGAGGTGTGCACGAGCACCCCGATGCCTCGTAAGGACAGTACCTTTATCATTGATACGTCTGCCGTGCGAGAAAATAACATTTCTAGTGACGATTCTGGGTGGTATGCAAAGCATACAACCCGAACTGTAGTGGGAAAAGCGTTTTTTAAGGAGGGAAAAGTAATTGATTTCAAAACTTGGTACAGAACGCCTTTGAACGGGATGACAACAGAGGAGAAAGAGAAGATACTGGAGCAGGAAGGTGTCTACCTCATTAAGAGACAATATAGTGACAAAGAAAAACCCGCGGAAGGAATGGGCAAGGCGAGCCGGATAATATCAAAGGTTTATTCGGCAGGAATAATTGCAAAACATGCCATTGTGCAGTATATCGGGGACGGTCATATGACGAAGAAGCCCCACGGTAACAGCAAGGGGACTGACGCATATATTAGAATGAAGCCAACGATTCTACAACAAGAACGTGACCTTGTGAGGCACCATGCTCCAAAACAGGTGATCAGCGTCATTGATCAAGATCTTGGGGATGTTTTATGCAAGTATCAATGCGTATCTTTCCCCCCCCCCCCCCTCCTCAAGGGTCGACAAGATTCGGCGCCGTTTCTCTGCCGAAGCTTGAGGTATTTTCTTCCTGGAATTGTCGTATTCTTGGCGATGAAGTGCGAGGTCCTTGTGATATTGCGCCGAAAGCTTAACGACAAGATTGGATCAGCCGTGTTTTGTTTGCCGTAATCTTGGCGAAGACCAGGCGGGGTCATCGTCGTAATCTTGCCGGATTGGGGATTCCCCCTTGCGCATGCGTGGTACGCAATTTTTCGACGCTGTCACGCTTTTCATGCAAACTCACACAGTGCAGTCATCGTGTTCTCGGGCGTAGTGGTGATGCGATAGCCGCTTTGCAATTGTAAAGATTCTTTACATTTCCACATGCGCGGTACTGCTTTTCAAGATGGTGGCAATTTAGCAGTGCTAGAGCCGTTGTTTAGGAACGACATCAGCGCCTCTAGTGTCAAGATTGGCTTTTCATGCTGTTGTAGTGAATGCGTGTGTCGTGTGTTCTCGCATACTTTCGGGCATACTTTGCAGGTAATTTGTGTTTCATTTTCTTTGTATCATATCATCGTAAGATTTGGAGACCAAGGACTCGCTGAAGCCCTGAGGTTATCGATATAATGGCCTAGATTTTTAGCCCCTGCGACCCTATCTCTGCTGTGCTGCTAGTGCAGTGCCGAGTTGTGGTGGTCGAACATCTTTGGTGATTTCTGACCTAAAAAGGTGATAGCATGTCGAACATCTTAGGAAAAGGTGGTTAGGTGTCGAAATCTTTCCACATCATTGGATAATAGCAAGTGATAACCTGACGATTTTCCATAAGTGTCTAATGAACTCCTGCCGTAGCTTAGGTGAAGTGCATTGGGTATATTGTCGTAAAGGTGTCGAACCCTTGAGGAGGGGGGGGGGGGGGGGGGAAAGATACGCATTGATGGTGGTCGAACATCTTTGGTGATTTCTGACCTAAAAAGGTGATAGCATGTCGAACATCTTAGGAAAAGGTGGTTAGGTGTCGAAATCTTTCCACATCATTGGATAATAGCAAGTGATAACCTGACGATTTTCCATAAGTGTCTAATGAACTCCTGCCGTAGGTGAAGTGCATTGGGTATATTGTCGTAAAGGTGTCGAACCCTTGAGGAGGGGGGGGGGGGGAAAGATACGCATTGATACTTGCATTAGCGGTGGGATCTCCAAGTGACAGCCCAAGAGATCGGGGGCAGGTGTATAATATAAAAAGAAAAATGGGAGGAAACTTCAAGTCCAGGAACACAGGAAAGGTAGCGACACCCGATTTTAACCGCCTCATTGCTTCGATGGAGGATGGCACCTTCGTCAGAAATGTTGAATTCGCCAAGAGGGAAGGGAACAAGGCCATGCGTATCCATCCAAATACCTTTGCTGCGACCGATTACAGCTTAAAGTGTGTGAAGGATTACTGCGACCCTTCTGCCCCTTACAAATCCCAGTTAGGGATTGACATGACGTACAAGGTTGGGCCGTACTATACGACAATTCTTAATCTGCCGCACCCTATGTTTGTTTACAAACGCGATCGAGAAAAGCATCCCTCTATATTTGCTGGAATGATGACCAGTACCGCAAGGGCAAAGGAGGATTACCTTTTCCTGGCCACGCAGCTTAAAGGACAAGGGATTACGAACCTTATTTACGGAACGGACGGGGAATACGCTCTTGAGGCTGCAATGGAAGCTGTATTCCCAATAGAAGGAGTCGTACCGTCAAAACGAAGCATAAAGTTACGGTGCTTCAACCACATTTACGACAACCTGAAGTATACTTTAAAAGAAATTGGAATCAAGGACTATAAATCTATCATACATCAAATTCTTGGGAAAGAATTTAATGGTCAACGAACTGCAGGCCTCGTCAACAGCGAGGATGCTGACTTCCTCCATGAATACGAACGGATATCTAGAGCCTGGCCAGAGAAATTTAGAGAATTCATGGATTCGAAGCAGGGAAAAGTGCGGCCTTTGAAAGATATCATTCTAAGGTGTATGGGGAAGGACGTTAGAATTGCCGGTGGCCTGGGAAAACCCCCAAACAAATTTGATAACCAGAGAGCAGAAAGCCTAAACAATGTGGTAAAAGAGGCAATGGAGAATCGGTTTGTGGATCAGGCAAGCGTGCATGACTTGGTTTACACCAAGGTGGCACTACCTCAGGAAAGGGAGCTGATAAAGGCGATCTATTCCCATGGGGAGTATAGGCTCGCTACGCCATTCAGCAAGTATCAGGTTGACCCACAGCGGTGGGTACAAATGTCACCGGAGCAACGGCAGATCCATGTGAATAAGATATTCAAGAACATACCGATCGATGAGAACATTCCAGTAATTACTAGAAAACTCTCTCACCAACCCGAAGACTGCAAGGAGAGTTTAAAAGATTTTCCCCTGCGCATGATTCAGGAATTGTGGTTTGATGCAGAAAATGTACTTTCTAACGGTAGAGTTCAAGAGATCGAGGAAGGTCGCACTTGCATCTTCAGTGGCGATCAGGCGTGCGTCGTGAAATACATTGACGATTACTTCCAGTGCCAGTGCGACAAATTCAGGAAGATTCGTGTTTGTGGTCATATCCTTTTTGTAGCCGACGATAAAATGAAATTGGAGGATGTGCTTAAGAATTTGGAGTACAATGCATCAAAAGCACTCAATAAGTACAGACCAAGAAGCGCTGGAGAAAAGGGCAAGGTGAAGAAACCAAGGAAAGGTGCTCAAAATGTGGCCAAGCGGCCTATTTCGGAAATCCATCAGCTCACAGGTGACTACGTCGACCTTCGTCAGCAACGCTCTATGCCGTTGTATGCTCTATGCCGTATGCTGAAGTATGGCACAACGACGAGCCTTTCGTTGTTGAATATGTCAAGGGATGTAAAAAATCTAAATTACCCATTAAGTGTGAATCATGTACCTGCGTGGTAAGCAAGAAAGCGCATAGTCCCTATGATATCCTCATATCGCACAAGGAGAGATACACATACCCAGTGGACGACGAAACTGGCAAGCGGAAATGGCTGACTTCCAAAACTGACTTGAGGAAGAAATGTTATTGTATCAAGCGTGACTGCCTGTTGCAACGACACCCCTATTTCTGGACAGGCCGCATTGAGATTAGCCAGGGTGTTGAGCTTGACTTAGAACACAAAAATCTGCTGACAGAGGCCTTAAGTTATGATGCGTGATGTGTGAGGGCAAATACACGCATGATATACTCTCTCGACGTGAACTCTCCCTTTGTTTTAGCGCATTTCGCCATGAGCACTCGAAGAAGAACGTCGAACTTCTTCGAGCCTTTTCGTTTTCGTTCTTACCATTCGTTATTCGTGCTAAATAATTCCATGTTTTATTAGCTGTATGTAAGCTTACTGGTTGGTTAGTTCAACGTATTGACTTTTCATGTGATGCATCCTTCCCTTTGTTTTAGCGCATTTCGCCATGAGCACTCGAAGAAGAACGTCGAACTTCTTCGAGCCTTTTCGTTTTCGTTCTTACCATTCGTTTTTCGTGCTAAATAATTCCATGTTTTTCAAGAGGCGCAACGAGGTTTGTACCTTATTATTTCTTTATTACCTGTATGTAAACTTACTGGTTGGTTAGTTCAACGTACTGACTATTCATGTTATTTCTGTTTAATGAGTTGAAGATTCTTCATTCCCAACACACCAACGCCTTAAATCAGTTTGAATTTAAGATATTTCGTAGAGATAACAGAACATGATGAAGAGATAGTTTATCAATATATCAATATATGCTCGGTTAGTTGTTAGTTTTAACATGTTTAATGGTCGATAGATCATGTAGGTTGTCGTTCATTCGTGTGTTCATTGCTGACCACGTTGTGTCAGCCATTTTGGGTTCGGCCATCTTAAATGTCCGCCCCCGGATGCGAAGTAGGCCTAGATATGATATATCATTGTAGTATAGTAACCTTGTAATGATTAGCAAGTGTTTGGCTTTATTAACTTCGAATATCCCGTAAAATCGAAATATTAATTCAAGTTTATAAGTGTTTTGTAACATCTGTACTTAGGTTCGGTTCAATTTGTATCTTTGCAGTTTTTCACGTCATTGATCCTGAAATATATGTCAGCTCTTTGAAAATAAAGGATCGTGCCAGTAATCAAAAGCATATTCGTTATTCGCTATTTAAAAGCATGGAGTTAAATAAGTAAAGGACAGTCAAGTGAGTAAAGGTGAGAATGAAGGGCCAAATCCAGTGTTCCGTTCCGTTCCGCAAAGTACCAATATCCAGCAGGATAATGGTACTTTGCGGAACGGAACGGAACATGCATAGATTATAGCTCGAAATCCATTCTCCGTTACTCCATCCTCAGCCTATTGTACTGTCGTTAAGGCCTGTTGTATAAATATGTTCCGTTCCGTTCCGCAAAATACCACTATCCTGCTGGATATTGGTACTTTGCGGAACGGAACGGAACATCTGTATTACTGGTGACGTCTGGAGAGTATTTTGGTCTATCTCCTCTGAAACCACTGAAGGAATTGGCCATGTTGAGGGTTATTCATGGGTATTGGATGTCCCGAAGACGATCCGCTATATCTCGAAATCAATTTTTTATCGGCCGAATATGCTGTTTTTCGTGATTTTTGCCTATGAATGGGCCAACTTTATTATCGGCACGTGCTGCCACCTGTGAGGATAATGTGTAAGTTACTTGACCTGCCAGGCAGCTTCAGAGCGGACTTCAGCAGTTTAGAAACATAACACACTTAAACGAGAAGAGGTGCGCTTCTGAGGAGTAATAATCGTGTTCCGTTCCGTTCCGCAAAGTACCAATATCCACGGAACATGTATAGATTATCGCACGAAATCCACCAAAAAGCTTTAATATGGAGAGCTAACTGTACTAAGGTATGATAGCATCTCAGACAAGGTCCGATTTTGATATTTTGGGTAAGTTTCAGGGCTTCTAGGAAACGACCTAGGGGCGAGGTCTATTCCGTTCCGTTCCGCAAAGTACCATTAACCTAAAAGATATTGGTGCAAAAACAATTATTGGTGTAAGATTGGTGGTAATCGTCTTCAAAGATGGCCGTTACCGAGCCCCTCTGATCCTACCTGGCAACTTTGCAAAACGGGTTATTGCAATCAGGATAATGGCCGAGTCCGGTAATAAACGCCAACGCGGAAAAGGTAAGGTCAATCATATAATGTCCTATGCCATATTCCCGTTATTTGCAATGGATATATAAAGTTTGCGGTTAGTTTGGAAAGCTGTCAACCTATCTGTAGCCATGCTACTTCTGGGGGTACATGATTATACCCCCAGGGAACATTGGGCCCCTGGCCGGGGCCAGCTTAAGATAAAAAGAACAATTGGCTCTTTATTTATCTTTTGCAATTTGTTACATGTATTGTAAGAACGTTGTTGTTCGGAGGAACAGGGAGAGGCAAGAAGTGTCTGCTTGGCGGTTAGACGTATATATTCATATACGAGATGTGTGATTAAGGCTCGTGATAGTCAGTTTTAATGCAGAGTTTCGGAAGTATGATGGATATATCGGATATGATCGGACAGTCCAGCTGGTGAGAGCTTCTTCGTTACAATTATATATACATATAGGGCCCTCGCGTATGCATACTCGCGTCGCGCCGCGCGGACATTATCCTTTCGCGTTGATTATTCATATGTAGTACCTGTGCACGGTATTTCCAGACTTTAAGGTCCATCTATTCCGGTGATTGGAAGAACAATGTTTCAATAATTCAATAAAGTATTAATTTTGTAAATACATGAAAGTCATGATTATTAACCCCTTGTATTGATATGTTTTAAAGACCTATGATTATGAAAACAAAAACAACCACAAAACCCAGACCAGTCAGAAGTAATTAGTGTAATAAATCACAATTAGTCACCTTTAACTATATAAATAAAGCAATTGGAAGGAAAACATACTTTTAATCTCCCGTTCACACGTCTGACCCGAGCACAAAAACTCGCTTGCGTAAACTAGGCCAATATGATAATTCTTCTGATGATGTAGCCTCCAGAAACCGAAGAAATAGAAAACAGCAAAGACGACTCCACCCGAATGTTCAAGGCAGTCCGTGCTCTGAAATCTACCAAACCCAAGAAACAACTAATTGTCGAAGGTGAAAAAGGAATAGCAACTAGTGAGCAACAACAAGTAGAACTCGTGTCACAACACTTCCAAAAGATCTTTCATCAAGACGACCAAGAAGAAATACAGTACATCCAACCACAAGAGATGAGACATCCTTTTACTGCTAAAGAAGTCCAACAAGCTGCTAAGACCCTTGGTAACAACAAAAGTGCGGGATGTAATGATCTGAAAGCCGATCTCATCAAACACAGTCCTACCATAGTCTTTCAAGAAATAGCTGACATCCTAAACCACATGGCAAAGACAGGCAAACACCCAACGGAGATAAAACAAGGAATTCTAGTCCCTCTTCCAAAGCCAGGAAAGAAACAAGGACCACCGCAGAACTTAAGACCCATAATTCTACTCTCGATACTACGTAAAATCCTGGCCATAATCATGATAAGACGAACTGCAGCAAAACTCAATGATGCCATCCCTATTACCCAAGCAGCATACAGACCCAGACGCAGCACCACAGAACACGTTTTCACTCTAAAACTCCTAGAAGAAAAAGCAATAACATCTACAGATTACGAAATTCACATCCTACTCCTAGACATGAGTAAAGCCTTCGATACAGTGAGACGAGCAGATCTAATCAAAGACCTAGGAGAAATACTAGAAGAAGACGAACTCCATATGTTTGATCTACTCCTACGAGATGTCCAAATAAAAGTCAGATGCGGGAAATCTTTCGGAGAAAATTTCAAAACCAATATAGGAACACCACAAGGAGACTGCGCCAGCGCCATTCTCTTCACACTGTATTTAGCAAAATCCATCCAAGAAGCCAGACCACCGAACCCTCCACACCTCCTTGATCACAACTATCACAGAGCCAATCCACAGCTACGTCAAAGAAAACATCCCACCAAAACTAAAGAAGAGAAACCTCCATGTCAACCTAGAGAAAACAGAAGAATTTACCATCAGCCGAACAGGAGACGAGGAATGGAAAAAAGGCAAATACCTGGGAAGCCACCTTGACACGGAGAAGGATATAAAGAGAAGAAAAGGCCTAGCCATGGACGCCTTCAACACCCTATCCAAATACTTCACCAACCCAAGAGCCACAACCAGAATCAAAATGAACATCTTCAGAGCTTTCGTCACAACAGTGAACTCTGAACCCTCACGAAACTACTGGGAAACAAAATCGACACCTTCCAAAGAACCCTCCTGAGAAGAATAATTAATGTCAAAAGAGCAGACAGAATCTCAAACCAAGAACTGTACCAAACAACCAAAACCCACTCATGGAGCCAAGATGTAAAAAGGAGAAGACTGAACTAGCTTGGACACCTCCTAAGACTACCAGAGGGAACATCAGCAAAACAAGCCATAGATGAATTCCGAAAGCCGACAAGAAGACCCAGAGGCAAACCAAGAACCACGTGGATGAGCCAAATAAAAACAGACCTCGCTACTATCAACATAAACTTTGATATAGATCACGTGACCGAACTGGCAAATGATAAGGCAGCATGGAGATGCCTTGTGACGCGCGCAATGTCAGCCAATGACGGAAAGCGTATTTGATGATGAGACAATAGTGCCTCGAGTGATACTTCATCGGATTTCTTTGACTTTACTGACTCTGACAGTGGTGATTTTGACTTTGTATTTGATGAGAATGAATCTCATGGAGATGAGGAATTCAATAGGCCTAATGATGAAATTGTTGGGATAGCTCCTTATATGTATGAGCCAGAACCCCTACCAGACGATGTAGTAGAGAGGGATCAGCCACTACCAATACCAATGGAAGCTGGCGAACATGTGGAAGAGCTTGATTATACAGTTCTTGAAAATTGGTAAGTCACTAAATCTTAGTTTATACTATTTCCACAAGTTCACAATCCTAGCCCTTTAGGCCTATAATGGGCTAGGGTAAAGTAGAAATTCCCTTAAACATTAAAGGCGATCTCTGTAAAAAAAGCCATTCAACCTCTATCTGTTTACTCTACTACGGCCTAGGCCATGTAGGCCTAGGACCATCTTCTATCGTTATGTTGTAGGCCTAGGCCTAGGCTCTGAGGGAGTAGCCTACTTGTTTACTGGCCTAAGGTCAATTAGTTCAGTTCCATAGCCAATATTTTCATTCAATTTAAATCCTGTAAACAGGGTACATCTCATTTAAACTGAAAAATGTTGCAATCCCATGGGTGGCCTTCATTGAAGTTCTATTGTATAGCCCTATAGGCCCTTGATGATAAGATGAATCAGTGCTACCACATGGTTAGAGGTTGAGGCCTGCACCTGCAAATTAGGAAGGGCCGAAACAAAAACAGAACAAACTCACTTTGAAAAAGAAAACTAAATTTAATATTATATACAATGTATAGGTAGTAAATAATAAATTTCATCAATATATCTTTACAGGTGCACCTGTGACAATTGCCAGGTACAACATACAAGGGCGGAGTGCGTCTGCTGTCGGGATATCAACGAATACCAAGCCAAGTTAACAGAAGATGAGAACGCACCAACATGTATCACCGCACAGAAAGGGTTCAATTCAGTCTGCATTAATGAAGACGTCCTGGAAACAGCTTGGTATCAATACAGACAACAATATGGTAAAAATGCCCACAGCAATAGACCAAGACACCAACGTTTACGCCATATAGCATATCGACAGTTAGTGCGGTGGCGCTACGGCTACTTGGGAAAAGACATAAGGGTGGTTCTTCCATCAAGTGCTGTAAGCAAAATTAGAGCCTTTTTCCCTCCACCAGGACTTGAAGAAAATTTTCAATTTGTTGGATTCAAAGATGCCATAGACATTGAGTAAAAGCAATGACCACAATGGGCGAGTTCAGAATTCTGTGCGTGATAGACTGATAATAGATTTAGACAAGAAGTTGTGCCTGTTCCTTTTTTTAGTGTGTTTGAACCCCACCACACGTTGAGCTTGAAGGCTAAGTGTGGCTACATATCGTCTCAGAGAAACACACACGAAATGCAGGCCTTCCACACATATATAATACCAAACGCCGTGGACATAAGTTCAGGTTTGTCATTGTCTTACACTTTTTAAGTACACAAACTGGCATGAGAATTGCCTAACATTGAAAATATATAAACGTATCACGGTTCCTTGTGTTGAAAAGGTACAACCCATTATAATTGATCATTGTATTTCAGATGATGAACCGGAGGAACCACCAACGGCAACGGAAATGGTGAAATGTGCATCGTACTAAGAGAGCCTGGCTCGGGAGAGATCCAAGAATGATCCACAAAGGAAAAGAATATTGCACATGCTACCCCCTCCCGAATTTGCTATCGTGAGTACTGAGGTAGCGAGACGTATCCTGATGTCTTCCATTACGTCTTCCCCTGTCGGGAGGGAAGGGCGAGTACCAACCAACATTACGTCGGTGGAGGAAACAAAGGAATTTTTGCAATCGTTCATAGCCAGTGGGACCCTCCGTTTAGATACTAAGTGAGGGGGGAAGAAACGGAGGACGCTGACATTTTTGCATACTATTACGGCATGATTTCAAAGGGCAGTTATCGGTTCTACAGGGACTGTCGGGTGTATTTACGAATGAAACACCCCAGCCCTTATGGGAGGCATTTTTTCAATGGAACCATCGCGCTTGTTTGTATGTGGAAATTCACGTCACCCCAGGCCTAAATCACTTGGATTACATGTAATGGAAATATGTGTGTGATGCCTGTTATGTAAGGGATCACGTCCAAAGTCCGCACGCGAATATTCGCTGCGCGAATCGGGGCGAAAATTCGCCTGGTCGAATAACGCCACATTCATTCGCCTCCAAATCGCTCCCTGCTTCGGCGATTCTATTATGATCAGGCGAAAATTCAGACTGAATAAAAATCGCAGGCGAAAATAATAATCGCGCCTGATTCGCTCTCACCAACCATCGGAACGAAGCGAATATTAGAGGCCTATATGTGTTGTAGTATGCCTATTCCGACATCAGCTGATAGCAGACCGAATAAAAACACAAACTGGAATTCCCGGTCAACCTGACTGCAGTAATCATATACATCACATCTATCCACGAGGAGCTACACAAATTTGGCACAGAGGTTTGAGGTTCTTAGTATTATGGTATGTATTCCGAAGGATTGTGGCGGAATGTACCGAATCATACAGCTAATCATAGTTAGGCTTATGTTTCCGAGTCTCAGCCAACCAATCAAGATCGTTGTAGTATCCGGTTATCCTAAACAGCGTCCACCAGCGCCCACCAGCGTTCACCAGGTTTAAAGTCGGGTATAAAGTCATCAAAATAAAATTTTGTGGCCAAAACGTAATACGTACACCATAAAAAATACATTTCCTAACAATTTCATGCTTATTTCGTTTAAGACCATTAGATTTTACTTGGATGGTTTTAATGTATGTATGTGTTTAAACCTGGTGGACGCTGTTTAGTATGACCCGATTTGTTCACGTGACTGCACTTTTCCGCCAATAAAACAAGACGAAAGTCGTTGCAAAATCGTTCCGAATATCGGACAAGCATGCAAGAGCCACCAATTTCGTAAAATCGCTCCATTATCGCCTGGAGCGATTTTTGGGGCGAAATCAAAGAATTGGCGCGATTGTGGGCGAATTTCGCATCTGACGTTCCGGCGATTTCATATTATCGCCTCACATTCGCCGGTCGATTTTCGGACAGATTTCGCAGGCGAAATACTGTAGGGTGAATTTCGCCGGCGAATATCGCGTGCGGACTTTGGACGTGATCCCTAAATAGTATTTATGGATAACCGCTTATGAGAACGAAAGGTAAACTTGAGGATAACATAACATCAAATCGAGGATAATAAGAATTTTTGATGCGGAAATGTGAACTTTCGGATAACAAAATACCCATCAGACTTATTAACCTACATCCGACACATGTCGTTCGTATTCGTTCGGTGTTGTCATTCAAAACATTAACGGCCATCTCGTGCTCATCACCCTGGAGGCCTAGTTCAGCTGTAATATCACTTTTAATGTATGTCTTGGTGCTGGCGTCATCCAATAGCGCATTGACCTTTATCTTTCGACCTTGATTTTCTAAGTAGACTGGCACTGTCCTCATTGATATGTATACAGGGCCGTCATTGGAACAGCTGAACTAGGCCCCCAGGGTGATGAGCACGAGATGGCCGTTAATGTCTTGAATGACAACACCGAACGAATACGAACGACATGTGTCGGATGTAGGTTAATAAGTATCGATGGCTATGAATCCAGATGCATTGACGCCTACTACACTCAGCGTGTGACAGGGAGCATGCCAGCTGTCAAATGGAAACAGAAGAAGCTGGAATGGAGTCACATTAAGGACACTCCTTTTCCTGATATCGGGCCACGGCCGATAGTAGACCTTCTTATTGGTATCGACCAGGCCGACCTTCACTGTTCCTTGCAAGAAGTACGAGGCAGACCAGGGGAGCCGATGGCCAGACTCACACCTCTGGGATGGACTTGCATCCATTCATTTCAAGAACCAGATTCCTCTTCTCGCACGAACTTCACCTTCCATGCAAGAACTGACAACTTTGATGACCTTATCCGTCGTTTCTGGGATATAGAAGAACCTCCGATAACCGAAATTGTAAAACCTGAAGAGAGACATGCATGCGCTGTGAAAAATATCGTTGTACCTTTGTATTTAGTAACATCGAGGCGTTCCCCGAAAAAGTGTCGCTTTTCTCCGATTTTTTAGATGAGAATTATATGCAGGTGCAGTTGGAAATCCCCTGTAATCACCAATACACCAAGGCGCCCGGAATATTCGTTAACTATTAACTAAAAGATATATTTTAAACATTAATCATGAGCTCATTACTGGGCGAAGTAGTCAATCGAATTGTCGAAACATTAGGTTTCGCAGCCAGTAGCAGATGTTTAAAACAGGTTCGAAAAAATCAGGTATTAATAAAATTTGACCCTCCACAAAAATACTGTTGGAACGAAATGGGAAAAATTCTACTGGATTGTCTCGGAGAACACCATATTCAGGTGAGAAGTTACCACTTCAATGGTTGCGTCACACATGGAAATCTATTGTCGGCGAAAGCCTCTCTCATCATTTCACACGAAACGAACAATGATATACATATCGTCTGCGAAAAATTGTCGGAAAGCGATCACCAATCCTCTGACGGTGAGGAGGAAAACGACAAAGATAACTTACAGAGGAGTTTCAAGAAGGTCGAAGACGCGGCCCTCTGCGCACTCAGCAGCAGAAATTCCCTAAAAGAGCACGAGGAAACGAGAGTCCTGTTACAATACAAGCGTAAAGCCACAAAAGATGGAGGTGGGCCTAGCCGCGCGTCAAAAGAACGTTGTGTACCAGAGGAGAAAAGGCAGGACACCTCGTCGGGTTCACACCAAAGCGCCAAACCAACACGGGTGGTCGCAGAAGAGCGCATTGAAGATGACGAAGACGAGGGAGACGATTTAGAAGAAGAAGAAGAAGAAGAGGAAGAAGAGGAAGAAGAAAAAGAAATGCCCTGTTTAGAACGCGATTTAGAAGTGAGTTCGGAGAGCGAGTCCTAGCGAGAAGCCATCGCGATCACAGTCACAGCGGGAGGCAAAAATAGTGTTGTTAGTACGCCGGCACGCGCCACTTCTCCTTTTCCTAAACCGCAAATGGATGAAAGTGTGCTTGAACAATTAAAGGCGCAATTACGACAGCAAATAGTTCATAACAATCTCCAGCCTGAAACCGATGGGACTAACTCGAACAGAGCGATGCCTCTGTTTGACCACTGTTCGCCGAGCGAACAATCGTTTCTCTATCAATACCTATTGCCTTTGGCCGAGATGGGAACAATTGCTTCCAAATATCCTAATCTCGTTAGCGATTTTAGCAACCTTTGTTCTTTTCGTAAAAAGCAAGAAGAAGCCTTTGAAAAAGTCAGTGTTTGGGTGAATAAGTGCGAGGCCAAGCGGAAAGCTTACGAGAGCAAAATTGAGGAAACTACGAAACTGATGAAGCGCCAAGAAAAAGCCGGTGCTGCCTTTCGTCAAACGTTGTCAAAAAACACAGAGGTAATCAATAAATTTTGGCAATATTTCAATGAGAAAACACAGCATCAAGACAAATGCAAGCGGTGCACTTTTCACTGTTTGCCCATCGCGCAAGAAGCGATTCCCAGCATCAGCGGCAAACCTTGTGGTAAAGGCAAGAGGCTCCCGAACACAGTAAAAGGAAAAAAATCGAAGAAACTAACTGAGTGACTAGACAAGCCAACAATAAAAAAGAAGAATAGGCCTATTAAACAAACGAAAAAGAAGCTGAAGAAAGTCGAAAAAAACCCAATTCTACCCAACAGCTGACTACATTGCGAGATTACATGAGATGCGTGTGCAGCTCCAACCAGAATGCAATTCGCGTCGCAACATGGCGGACTAGAATGCTATACTGTTTTTTGCGCTAGGTAAGTTAGTTAGTTTTCGGTAGTTCATGTCCTTTTCTGCGGCGAAAGACGCACTGAACTCGAAGAGTTTATTTTAGGGCAGATTTCGACCGGCCCTTTCCCCGATCTGGGGGTTTATTTACTCGTATTCGAGGTTTGTTTCTGTGCGCGGGAATTAAAAAATTGCAGCCTCGGTTTCATTGCTGGTAGTCATTTTGGTTCCTTCTGTCAGTTCTCGATCTGTCAGTTATCTGAATTGCTCGCTTTTCAACAAAAATGAATAAGGAATGGAATTTGTCAAATGCCATTTTCGGCTCCGAATAGAACTTTTAGAAAAAACGAAAAATCGTAAGGCCTCAGCTGCGGCTGGGTCATCCAAATCGTCAAAAAATCTGACGGAAACGGAAGATCGTGATCGTCATGATGATCGTAGGCCAGAAAAAATGCCACCGTCCATGCCGTCTGCAGCGGCCGGCTCTAAGCGAGCACTTGACGATGCACAGCAGTTGTACTGCGGGGCTGCGGAAGATGATGATTCTCCTAAATCTATGAGTGCTAAGCGGGTTCGTATGGACAATAATGACAATTGTGAGGTGGCTGATTGTGAATTCGAAGCTGAGGCTGAGAATGATTTTGACTTTGAGCTTGAGAAACTGTTAGAGCCCCCTGATGCTCAGCCCGAAGCAGAGTATGAACTCCTCGCAGAATTACCGAAGGCCTATGCTGCTCCTGAAGAGGAGGTCGGCCCTCCAATCCAGGAAAAATTTGCACAGCTCATCAATGGGCTGTTCACTTCGCCGCTCACGGATGAGAAATATAAAGACATGGCCGACGCTTTGCTCAGACCTGACAATTGCCCAAACCTGTTGTGTTCTCGTGTAAACCCTGATATTTGGGAAGAGCTCCCTGGAGAGGCAATGG
The DNA here is from genome assembly GCF_910592395.1 of Lineus longissimus. Lineage (NCBI taxonomy): Eukaryota > Metazoa > Nemertea > Pilidiophora > Heteronemertea > Lineidae > Lineus > Lineus longissimus. Next base: position 6,845,672 of record NC_088322.1, read on the forward strand.
GAGAGGATTTGACTCTGTCAAAAATTGGGAAGAAAATGATCAAAGAGGCTATTCCTTTGGTGCAGGTGATCGACAAACTTTATCGTGATCGAGTGACTAAAAGCCCCCCTGACGTCTCCTCTGCTATTCGTGGGTGCATGGATGCACTTGCAGTTTTGGGCAGTGGAATGCATGAGCTAAACATACTACGGCGTAATAAAATTAAGAAACTCATGGACCCTAAAGCCCAAAAAGTCGTTAACAAGATTAAACTTGAGTCGCCTCTTCTGTTCGGGGAAGATTTACAGTTGAGGTCAGAAGTTTACATACACCTGGGTCGAAAACATTCAACTCAAATTTTCAAAAGGTTTCATTGTACTTACAAAAACGATTTTGATGTGATAATATACCTCAGAGGTCTACTTTATTTTCTTACTGCATTCGTTTATTTCAGTTTCTTTATTTCAGAATTAGTTGACATAGTTTGATATCTCTATTGAAACCAGTGGGTCAAAAGTTTACATACACCAAGTGAAACTCTAAAAACACAACCTTGAATCAAGAAGAAATTGACATCTAGGGACTCACAGATGATTTCACAGGCCATTGGCCACTATAGAAATTATGTAATAACCCAAGCGTTCTTTAGGGGCTATATAAAAAGGCGTTTCTATAGTGTATAGCCCATTCCAGTGTTCACAAGCATTGAGACAAGATGGGTAAATCCAAAGAGCACAGCCAAGACCTTAGAAGACGTGTGGTTGATCTTCACAAGGCAGGGTCCTCACTAGGCCACATTGCTAGGCAGTTGAATCTACCCAGGTCTTCCGTTCAGACCATCGTCAAGAAGTACAGGGCCCTCGGGACCACATTAACCAAGCCAAGGAGCGGAAGAAAACGGAAACTGACCCTCACAGATGAACAGACCGTGGTGCGCAAGGTGAAGATCAACCCCAGGTCAACAAAAAAGCAAATTTGCAAACATCTGCAGGATGCAGGAGTGAGTGTCTCAGGATCCACAGTGAAGCGCATTCTTCATCGAGCTGGACTGAAGGGATATCGCCCGTGGAAGAAGCCACTGCTTAAAGATCGGCACCGAAAAGCAAGACAGGAGTTTGCAAAGAAACATCAATACAAACCGACAGCATTTTGGAGGAATGTTATGTGGTCAGATGAGACGAAAATTGAGCTGTTTGGTCATAATTACCAGCGGTACATATGGCGTGAACAGGGTGAAGCCTTCAACCCTAAAAACACCGTCCCAACCGTAAAGCATGGTGGTGGCAGCATCATGCTTTGGGGTTGCTTTGCTGCATCAGGAATGGGAAGACTCCAGAAAATAGATGGTATCATGAAAAAAGAACACTACATCCAGATTCTTGATGACAATGTCAAGGCCTCTGCCCAAATGTTGAAGCTTGGTCGGGGTTAGAGTTTTCAGCAAGACAATGATCACAAGCATACGACGAAAGTAGTCACCAAATGGTTTAAGGACAACAAGGTGAAGACTTTAGAGTGGCCTTCACAAAGCCCAGATTTAAATCCAATCGAAAATCTTTGGACCGAACTTAAGAAGTGGGTCAGAGCAAGGAAGCCAACAGATTTGACTGAATTACATAACTTCTGCCAGGAGGAATGGTCCAAAATTAAAGAGTATTGTAAGAAACTTGTAGATGACTATCCCAAACGTCTGAGTCAGGTGATTGCTGTAAAAGGCAATGCTACCAAGTATTGAAGTATTACTGTATGTAAACTTTTGACCCACTGGTTTTAATAGAGATATCAAACTCTGTCAAATAATTCTGAAATAAAGAAACAGAAATAAATGAATGCAGTAAGAAAATAAAGTAGACCTCTGAGGTATATTATCACATCAAAATCGTTTTTGTAAGTACAATGAAACATTTTGAAAATTTGAGTTGAATGTTTTCGACCCAGGTGTATGTAAACTTCTGACTTCAACTGTACAAAAGAACTTAAAAGATGTCTCCGAACAGGAAAAACTTGGTTTAGGCATCATGAAAAAGAGGCAGCTAAATCAGGGACCAGTCCAGAGGGAGTCCCCCCTTTCTATCACATAAAGAATAGATATGACAAATGGGAATTAAACCTTGTCCTCAGACAGGTGACTGGTGGTTATAGTATTCCTATCACTCTGACATCTTGTCATGAGGGTACACTAGAGTGTGATTGGTGATGTTGGATAGCATGTCATAACTTCATGGACAAGGAAGATGCAGAACTAGTTTAGGGAGGGGGACATTTTGTTGGTGGTCCATTCAAAACCAGGGTTATGACCTAAGTTACTGGTACTCCGCAATCATGTCTTTCCTGTTTCTTCAAATCACATACAAATACAATACATGCATAACATGTTTTTCATTCTAAATCTTTCAGCGTCGATGCAACAGAAGAGCCAGAAATCCCCGTATCAAATTTTGGACGTATAGTGAATCATGGGAGCAGGAAAGATAAAACCCAGAATGCCCGTGTGAAGGTGAAAACTGATAAGGAGCAAATGCCCCATCTCATGATATGTGCAACCAGGAGAATTGAGTCAGGCGAAGAGATACTGTATGACTATGGGGTGGAAAATCTACCTTGGGTAAGTGTAAAACTTGGTCTAAACTAATTGCTTTATGTGTACACAGTACCTGTATGACACCTTTCTTTTGCCTGAATTATGTATGCTGTCACGTGGTGATGTTAATAGAAAAAAATAGGATGAACAAGAACTTGTTCAAGGCATTTATAACAACAAATTTGTAAAAAGAGAACTCCAGTCTTCCACTCCAGATGAATAGGATGCTTTGTTTGGAAGAAAACTTGGTTTTGCATCATTGTCCTGCAGCTGGATATCCCATGAAAATGATTGTCATCCCTACTGTCAATTGACAGTGGATCTCCAATTGGGGAACCACACTGGCAAATGTTGACTCTTGGCAAATTGTAAATAGTAAATGCGTAGAAGTAGACTTTGGCTAGTAGTAGAACTTCAGCAAACAAAGTTGGCTGAGGCCACCGACGGTGATAGTGTGGACTTTCCCTGACTTGGGGTTATGAACTAGAATCAAATGGACTTTCAACTGCAGTGTATTGATTTTCAATTGGGGACCCACACTGGCGAATGTGGACTCTTGGGTAATTGTTATAGTAAATGCATAGAACTAGACTTTGGTTTGTTGTAGAGTTTCAGCAAATTAAGTTGGTTGAGGCCGCCGATGGTGACAATGTGGACTTTCCCTGACTTTGGGTTATGAACTAAAATCTAATGGACTTTCAACTGCAGTGTATTGATTTTCAATTGGGGACCCACACTGGCGAATGTGGACTCTTGGGGAAATTGCAATAGTAAATGCATAGAAGTAGACTTTGGCTCATAGTAGAACTTTAGCAAACTAAGTTGGTTGAGGCCACCATGGACTTTCCCTGGCTTGGAGGAAAAAGTGACGCGAGTCACACAACTGTGACGCGCGACAGACAGTCAAAGCGACACGATTCCTCGCGCGTCACAATTGTGTGACTCGCGACACACAGTCACTGTGACTCGATTAGAAAGTGACATTTCCTCTACTACTCAGACTATTGGTCTGGCTTGTTTGTCGTGGTTGGCCAAGGTCATGGTATGGACCGAGCCACCATTGTCATTGACATCGTAGGCCTACATGATGTAGCACACATTGAGAAGGCTGTAGAATTAGCTTGCAGTGTGATTCTAGCGAAGCCAAAGGCCGATAGGCCTAGTTCAATAGTTGGTGAATAAAAACTAACTAAAATTTACTTAGCCAGGCCTGTGTGATGTATAGGCCTAGACTGATATCAACAACGGTAGAGTATCCGACTTCACACTTTAGGCCTAACCCCGCTCAATCCTGAAATAGTGAAACCTTTCAGTAGAACTCAGATGAGGTACATTGTATTCATTCAGCGATACAACCTGATCATTTTCGACCGGTACCCATTGATACACCTGGGTAGAGTGAGGAAAGTAAGGCCTTACCCAAATTCTCACGCCGCAGTGGGATTTAAACCGTGGCTCATGTATTGAAATTCATGTACAATGTTATATATTTCAGTATATGGATGAAAAGTGATGATGCCGTGCCAACAGTTTTTGATTCTGCCCAGACAAACAAAGCTTGTGGGCCTCCACCGCCACCAAACACAGAAGAATCAAATTTGGTACCTCCTCTGACTGGTTTGGCAAGGTCTGGCAGAAAATCACAGTATAGAGAACGAAAAGAGAGAATGAGTGTAAGAACCAGCTGTGGGAGCAATAATGCACATTTCGTGAAAAAATGTTCTTTACTTGTGTAGGGAGGCAAATTTAATGCACAGGGGCAGTAAGAGAACTTGTCATCTCAGCACTGTTGCTGTTATAGCTGCCATTTCTGACTTTGAACTTGCCTGTAGGTGCTCCAATCAATGAAGCCCAGAACTCAGGATATCACCAATTCTACAGGGCGGTTATAAAATGATTTTAATTGATGTTGTACAATTATACTTGCCATTAGGATATTAGTAATTTTATCTATTTTACAGATTGTTCAAACCGCAATTACAGAGTATAACGATCTTGTCGGCATCCCTGACGACAATGATGAAATTCAGCCATCAGACCAGGAACACCAACCTGAACAAATTCAAATGGTTCTACCAGTTGCTGAGAGACTGAAAAAGCTTGTCCGCACCAAAGGTAAGTTTCTGATAGTAGGTCTAAGGATTTCATTTTACATTCTTGCCAATTGTTTATTTAAAACGGTTTATCTAAACTGTGGAACAACTAGGCTCACTAACTGGTGTTGGCTTCCACTATAGTTCCCCCATTTGCATGTGGATGGCTAAGACTTGGGTTTCAGTATCATGCCTAATATCAGATTTATGTGAATGTTATCATGGCAGTTATGTGTCATGCTCATCTTTTTTTCAGTTCAAATTGAAAGTTTTGCCCCAGTTCAATTCAGGAATGTGAGTTGCCAGGTGTCGCCAGATGCAAGTAATATGGGGTGCCAGACAAAGATGTACTTCAGATCCGAATCGGTGCAGTGTACCCTTATTGGTGACCACTTCGTCCACATGCCTGCTGATCTACCAACTCAAACTGACACCAGCAGCAGTGCAGAAGCCACACCCATGCCTTCAACCTATCCTCCAGCACCAATTCCCGCCACTCCACCTCCCACACCAAGTAGCCCGACTGTACCATTGTCATCAACACCGAATCCAAAGAGGAAACGAAATGAAAGTTTCACTGATGCTGATTTGGACCAGTCCTTTTCTTTCATTGACTGCCAGAAGAAGGATCCTACTTGGAACCCTAATATGTCTTTTGGAGAACAGTAAGTGGGTTAGGGTTGGCTTATACCAAAAATTGATAAGCCAACCTTATGAATTTTTGCTCACTGTAGTAGTAATGATAATTATAATAATGATGTCATATAACTGGTATATATACTAGCCCTCTTCCACAGTAGTTCATACGTGAGATTTAAGTAGGGATCTTTTCCTGCCCGGTGTAAAAGACAACCTTTCAGTTTTCACTGCCCCTGAAAATGGTAATCATTGTCTATAATAAATAATATAAAAGTTCCAAAATGTTCCCGCTTATTTTCAAGTGATGACTCCTACAACAGCCCCGATAATGGTGACAGTGAGTTTGTGAAGTTGTATGTTGTTTCGGAGAAGAAGCTCTTGCACCTCTTTAAGATCTGCCAGAAGTGTGGACATAGTGGAGCAGAGGCAAATGTTGCTTCAATGAATGGCACTCTTGTCACCATTTCTCAGCATTGTCTGAGTTGTGATGAAAATACAAGTTGGAGTAGCCAGGAAATGATTGGGACTTATCCCTCAGGCAACATTTCTCTATCCACGGCACTTCTTTGTTCTGGCAGTATTCCCAGCAAAGCTGTCAGAATGTTAAAGTTTTGGGGTGTACAGGGCTTTACTATTCCGACATTCATCATGCATCAGCGCAAATTCCTAAACCAGGCTGTCCGCAACTGCTGGGAGGATGAATACATCCGTGTACTGTCAAAGCTTGACAATGGTGTCCAACTTTCTGGTGATGCCAGGTGCGACTCCATAGGGCACTGCGCCAAATACGGGAGCTACACCCTGCACAACACAACGGACAATTTTATAGTGTGCACAGAGCTTGTGGTGGTAAGTTGGATCATGATATTTTTTCAGAAAAAATTCCCATATCAGGACCGTTCTGTTGTGTTTTGTAGATTGACACATATTGTTTTTTTCTTTTGCAGTCGACTGAACCTGACACAAAAAAGAGTGCAGCGATGGAAGTCTTAGGACTCTCACGCGCTCTGGATTTCCTAGACGCAGCACTGCCACACCTAAAAATTTAGTTGACTACCGATGGTCACACAGGCGTAGCCAAACATGTACGGGAAGAATGGCCTGGCAAGGTAACCCACTACCTTGACATATGGCATGTGGCAAAAGGTACAGTTAAATTTCATAGACAAACTTGATCTTGAAAGGACAGGGCTACTCCATCTAATCAGACTGCTAGAATTAGTGACTGCATTTAAATTCATTGTTGTTTCAGGCATAAAGAAAAGGCTCGCGGGTTAGGCAAAAAAGACACCAGATGTGAAATGTTGGCAGAGGAGCATAATAAACCATTTGTATTGGAGTGCAGTGACTAGTAACCATGATGGTAGCCTGATTGTTGCAAAATGGCCCTCACTGGCAAACCACATTAGGTGAGGTCAAATATCAAAGTTAACCCTGACACCAAAGTTAACTCTAAGTTAACATGACACAGTACATGTAGCCTGTAGACACACATTTGTTCATATTGCATGTGATACTGCAGTGGTTTCAATCAAAATGGAAAAGGGAAAAGGCCTGGGAAGCGATTCACTTGGAGTACAGAGAGAAGGATTGAGACTTTGGATTACCTTATTGATAATCACAAAAGATATCTAAGGGGCAAGCGGAGCAATCTTCTGAATGAATTCTTTGCGTCAGTAGCTGATGCAATTGGAGCCCCAGAGGGGAAGATCGTGGAGGACATGTGCAAAAATCTTGCAAAAGACTACAAAAAAGCTCTTCAAAAAGCAGGGACATCTGGAGCAGGAACTGATGACCTCTGTCCTGGACTTCAGTTGAAAGACTCTCGTGAGTTATTCGAGAAATTTGATGCATATTACCAACTTTATTTTCCTAAAGGAGGTTCTGCTCGACCAGCTGGATTTGCTTCCATAGATGCCTTGTTCAGGATATCATCTGACAAATGCCTGATCAAGCACAGACTGTATCCGGTGGTGTACATTTCCCCGTCTATGTCACCCTTTTTTATTCAGTCAGTATTAAATTCTCTTCTCTTTTTTTACAGATTAACTGTTGTTAGTTAATGCAAGAGGAGTCGTTGGCACATTTCAAGTCCAGTGAAGCACTTGCTGTTCCCACATCAGAGTAAGGTGTGCTTACTCGTTTTACTGCTTTCCATTCCCGGAGAGCATTATCAAATATCTGCCGCAAGGCAACAAATATCTGCCGTACAGAAAACTTCGGCATGGCAGTTACAGAGATCGGGGGGGGGGGGGGGGTGTTGGATTTCATCCCTGCGGGCTGCACCTCCCTTGCGCAGCCTCTAGATCTGACGGTTATGAAATCGTTCAAGAGTGACCTGTGGAAGAAGTGGAAGTCATGGAAGAAAGAGAATACCGACGACGAAGGACAGTGTGAACGAATTGGCCTTCGTGTTGTACTCAACATAATCAGTGAGGCCTGGGACGAAGTTCCTCCACAAGTTGTTGAGAAAGGATTCGAACTCACATTCAGAGCTGCTCCTGTTGAGGAAGGTCCACATCAGCAGCTAGATCAAGAGGAGGAAGGACTTGAGTTTATGGACGTCGAAGACAATGAAATGGAAATCGAAATGGACTAACCAAAATGAACACAGTGAAGCCAGCGTACAGTCTGATTGACTGAATGTACCTGGTGCATGGACAAAGTGGGGTTAAAGTGGGTACAAGTTGATTAAATAAAAAAATCAAGAAACCTACTCCTTTCCTTTTTTGCTCGAGTCATCTATACAGTACGCCCTAACGATATTCATCGTTTTTCGACGAAAGAACAAAGATATGCCAGACCAAATGAGAGGACAGAGGAACTAACACCAACACACCTACAAGAACGCAACTACCAGAGGATCCTGCCAAACACTGCCATAAACATAAACCAACAATGTGCAGATGATATCGGATATGTGACAACCAACAAGGCAACCAAAGAAAACACCAAGAAAGCAGTCCAAATGAAACCAAAGAAACGAAACCTGAATGTAAATCTCCAAAAAACTGAAGGCTATACAATATCAAGATTAGAAGATTTGGAAACGTAGTTTTGTGATGCTGCTGTGTCCAATGGTAAGACCGTTGTGACTGACTGGGACGTCAAATCAGAAAAAATATCGTTGGATTGTCCTTACGTCTTGACGTCTCAACCCTGTTGGTGAGTCGTCGTCGGTTGGATGTCCCTGTGGCGTCACCAATGGTGGTTGTGACGTCCCGGTCTTGACTGGTGTGGTTGTCAAGAGTAATTCCGGGCAGTAGGGTGTGCGCGGGAATGACATGCTGTCGTCATTCTAGGGCGGGAAATAAGCAACAGGGTTTAAGTGTGCTCTGAAAACGGTTTCGGTACAAAGGTGACCTCATCAGTTATGCTAATGGACTAAACGGAATGCGGCAGGTAGTGTGGCCTGCTTGACCCTCAGTCAGTATTAAATTCCAAGGGTCAAGCAGGCCACACTACCTGCCGCATTCCGTTTAGTCCATTAGCATAACTGATGAGGTCACCTTTGTACCGAAACCGTTTTCAGAGCACACTTAAACCCTGTTGCTTATTTCCCGCCCTAGAATGACGACAGCATGTCATTCCCGCGCACACCCTACTGCCCGGAATTACTCTTGACAACCACACCAGTCAAGACCGGGACGTCACAACCACCATTGGTGACGCCACAGGGACATCCAACCGACGACGACTCACCAACAGGGTTGAGACGTCAAGACGTAAGGACAATCCAACGATATTTTTTCTGATTTGACGTCCCAGTCAGTCACAACGGTCTTACCATTGGACACAGCAGCATCACAAAACTACGTTTCCAAATTATTTCTATTTTATTGCTGCTTGAGAGGTCCTCTCGGGACTCTACACGGATCTGATGGATACACCATCCACCACAGAGGCTGCCGCACAACTGATGGGTGATACCACCACCCTTCCCGTGCCCGGCGCCGACACAGAAACAGAAAAAGAAAACGTTCTTCCCAGAACATCTCAAAGTGCTTCGGGAGAAGCTACTAAAGCTAGGCGTCTCCAGCCGCTCGAACGCAACCCATCGGATTTTCAACCCATAGAAATTCTCAGGGACGCGCAGCAATCGCTCAGCGATTTCCACACACCAGTTCACAGCACCACGAGCTTGAATGTCGCACAACCGGTGGCCAGCACATCAGCTGCCACTCCAACCGTCTTTATCACGCCACCCACGGCAGATGAAAATCTCAACCCCGACGCGGCCATTCAACCTGCAAAGAAAAGGTCACGGACGGATCTGACTGAACAACCTGATCTTCAGAATAGGACAACAAGTAAGCACCCCGTCAGAGAGGATGCGCTACCCTTGTGGAAGCAGGCTCGCAACAGCCTTTCAGCTTTCGCCAAAGCCTCTTCCAGGGCACATAGTCTCAGACAGTTGGCGGACGAGGATAATCCACCCGCCTGGTCTCTGGGCCTAGACCGCCCACCACCGTTCCTTGTCCCAATCTCCTCCAGGATAGTGGATTCAAGTCGACAGCATGCAGTAAGTCTCCTCCGCATCCACGCGGATGAACTCACGGAAAAAGCAGCCTTGGACGCCTCACGGGGAGACGCCCTGGTCCGAACCATCAGAACTATCTATGGCGAGGACGTCGACGGCTTCAACTTAGCCATAACTCTACTCAATTCACTGATCGCAGCAGACAAAGCTGGGGCCAGGGAAGTGATCCAAAGAAGGATGACGTCACAAACGCGCCTCACTAATGAGCAGATAGCCGCATGTCTGGCCACTCACCAAATACCTAAGACGGTTTTTCAAGACGGGCCGATCAGGAGAGATCACACCAACCAAGGGACCGGCCGTCAGCCACAAGCCACAACAGCTTCAAAAGGCAGGAACAACACCAAACCCCGAAGGAGGTCGCGATCACCACATCGCGGAACACAGCCAACACAGCAAGCACAACCAAGATCGCGCCAGACGGCACAACCACGTCCAAGGCCAAGACCCATCTCCCCTCGACCAAACAGGGCGGGCAGAAGGGACTCCCAGCTACAGCTTTCGGCAAGAGAAGAAGCTCTCATCAAGGCTTTCAGAAAGTGAAAATCCTCTCCGATTTGTCACACAGTAATGTAAATAACAATAGTGATACATTAAATAACAGGGGAACATCCACCCCGAAAGGTTCATCTGAGTATGTTATCAATTTGTCAGACATCTCGCTCACTTCAGCCCAGGAGACCCTCCTGAGCAAAGGTCTAAATTTTTGCCCCACACCGGGCGAACCTTACTTCGGAGAACTCTTTAAGGACTTGGATAAATTCCACGTCAGTCTCCGACGCAGGGGATTTTTTCACGAAAATAACCCTGACTTAGACCAAGCCCCAAACCAGGATGATAACACTCTGGAACGCAAGTTCAAACTACCATCCAAATGGAACCCCCCAGGACCCCCGGATCTAGAGGCTTTCATTAGAACCAATGAATATCACTTCGACCGGATCCCTCTCCATTCACCCCGCTCCAACAACCTTACGTCGGCCGAAAGGGAAGCATTGACCCAACTCAAGGCAATGCCACAGATTGTTATCAAACCCGCAGACAAGGGCTCTGCAGTAGTAATCATGAACAGACAAGATTACATTTCGGAAGCTGAACGCCAACTGTCAAACCGGACACACTACCGTCCTACGACAGAGAATCTCACTGATTCACATGCGGCCAATGTCACATCCTTCTTAAAAGACATGCTGCAAACAGGGGAAATCACACAAAAAATGTTTGACTATCTAGCCCCAGTGGAACCCAAAACACCGGAATTTTACTTACTTCCAAAAATCCACAAATGGGTCTTACCACCACCAGGCAGACCCATAATGTCGGCTAATGATTGCCCGACAGAACGCATCTCGCAACTAGCCGACCACTTCCTTCAACCATTGGTTAAAACAACCAAATCATATATTAAGGACACCACCCATTTCCTACAAACGATCACAGCTCTGGGAGAAATCCCAGCTGGGACTTTATTGGTCACTCTCGATGTCACATCACTTTACACAAACATCCCTATATGGGAGGGCAAAAGAGCTGTGGCACGCCATTTGAGGAACAGAGGCCAACAACACGGCCCTAACAATCAGTCTATAATCAAACTTCTTGATCTAGTACTGTCACAAAACAACTTTCAGTTCAACAAACAGAACTACTTACAAGTCTCAGGAACGGCCATGGGAACAAAGGTCGCACCATCCTTTGCTAATCTCTTCATGGCAGACTTCGAGGAACGTCACGTCTACACTCACCCGACACAACCACTAGTCTGGGTACGTTTCATAGATGACATCTTCTTAGACACACGTGCCCACGTCACATCCACCGGTCAAATCTACACAGACCTGTACACCAAACCCACGGATGCACACAACTATCTTCTATACTCATCAGCTCACATTAGATCATGTCTCAATGGCATACCTTATGGACAATTTCTGAGAATCCGCAGAATTTGTTCAAACTTAGAAGACTTTGAGAAACACGCGCTCGTGATAGCACATCACTTCGAACGCAGAGGTTACCCTAAACCACTCATAGAGACGGCCCTTATACGGGCACATAGGCAAGACCGCCAGTCTCTTCTCAACCCGGATCCTACCATAATAGGTACTCAGGAGGAAGACAAAGCTCCTTTCTACTTTGTCACAACCTTCAACCCGGCGCTAACACAACCAGCAGCCATTTTAAAAGACAACTTGGACATCCTAGCTAGACACAAAACTACTCTACACCTGTATGAGACACCAATCATACATGGTTTCAGAAGACCTAAAAACCTTAGAGACAACCTAGTCCGAGCCAAATTAGGGCCTTCTACGGTTGTAGCGCCAAGCACAACCAAGCCTCCACGCTGGTCCTGTCTTTCACCAAGAACATGCAGATACTGTCCTCATCTTGACAAGACGGGGCGCATCACTAGCAGGACCACAGGGAAGATATATAACACAAAAATCAAAATTTGTTGTAAAAGCAACAATGTTATTTATTGTATTCAATGTAGACAATGTCACATTCAATATGTAGGCGAGACTAAGCGTACACTACTAGAACGCTTTCAAGGACACTTTTATAGCGTCAACAAAAACATCGCCACTGATGTCATAGGTCATCATTTTAACCTCCCGGACCATCATGGCCTGGAAGACATTATTGTCTCTATCCTTGAGTTCATGCACATCCCACCAGATGGCGCCCAAGCCAAGGCCACCAGACTCTCTAGAGAGTCTTTTTGGATCCACCGTCTGCGCACCATGTCGCCGTTAGGACTCAACATCAAGGACAACACGTCCTGGTAACCACGCTCATACTTTCCTAGCGTTTCTATCATCAAGATTAGAAGATGACGGGAGGAAATGCAAATATCTAGGAAGCCTACTCGATACACATAATGACATCAAACAAAGGAAAGGACTAGCAATCGACGCCTTCAACACCCTCAACAGATTCTTTACCAACCCAAGAGCATCCATCTCAACCAAAGTAAAAATCTTCCAAGCCTTCATAAACAGCATATACTTTTACAACAGTGAACTATGGACCCTCACCAAAGAACACAAAATTGATGTTTTCCAACGAACACTTCTCAGAAGAATCCTAAAAGTAACCAAGCTAGACAAAATCAAAAATGAAGATCTATATGAGCGAACCCATACAAGACCCTGGAGCCATCTAATCAAGACAAGACGCCTGAGATGGCTGGGACACCTTCTACAGCTTGACGAGACCTCACCTGCCCGTCAGGCTTTTGAAGAATTCGTCAAGAAATCAAAGAGACCAAGGGGAAAACCCAAAACCACCTGGATAAAAACAATTGAGAAAGACCTTGGAACGAGCTTTCAGCTCGATGAACCTGTGGAATTAGCCAATGATAGAGCGGCCTGGAGAGGTCTGGTTTCGGACATCCGCAATGTCAATCAATGACGGAAAGCGTTTTCGATGATAACGATGATCATTGAAGAAAGAGACTGGCAATTTAATGAAATAGAGACTTTCATCGCGGAATACCAAAAGCATCCTTGTATAAATGACATCGCTAGCAGAGAATACAAAGATAGAGACAGGAAGAAAGCATCCCTACAGCAGATTGCTGCTGTCTTCTAGCTTCTAGACTGATAATGGTAGTGTTAACTTTTGAGTGTACCGGTACCAGCTTCTATCTTTCTTTGACAGCTGATGATGTTTCCAAGAAGTTTTCACGTTTACGGATTCAGTACAACCGAGAACGAGTAAGGCTAACAGCTGCACCCAAGAGCGGAAGTTCGACAAATGATGCAAAGAAAGTGAAGCCCACCTTTGAGTCCCTTAACTTCCTCAGAGATTTTTGTACACCGAAATCAACAAGGTCGAATTTATCCAAGTCTCAGGTGTTAGTATTCACAGTAAATACCGGGTGGCCAATAGAAATCTACAAAACAGCCACAGGAAGAAAACGAAGCAGACAACAAAAACAGGAGGACGATGAGGATTTCATTCTCAAGAATGCCGTCACTGCACTCGAAAAGGCCACAGCAAGCCCGGTGAAGAAGGATACCACCGCTAATGACATTTTCGGGCAATATGTTGCCAGTGAGCAGAAAGGTATCTGTTGCGGTTGAGTGTTTAATTTTAGTAACCAAGTCATAAATTGGGGCCCTTTTGTGGTATTATGACGTAATCAAGGGAGTGGTCACGTGGCGACGCTATCGCGCTTTTAGCCAACAGTGTTGAGAAGAGAAGAAGTAAGGGGCTTTTTGCTCCCTTTGTTCATCCTTCATATCTATCAAATCTCAAGTGCGACACGGTGGCAACGATGGTAAATATTTATGAATATGTAAAGGCTGCACTGGCAGTCTCCCTTCGAAATATAAGTGATCACTTTTGTGAAAGGTTATTGATGCATGTAAATGCAATGTTATAGTAGTTTCATAGTGTATAGATAGGTATAGATGTTTTCTCCATTGCGTTTAAGCCAAAGGACAAAGCAAAGAACCTTGCAAACATCTCATCAGTAAAGGTAGCACCTGAGAGATCAATAGATCCACGCTTATTGTTCCAGCGTTTGCTAGTTGTTTCAAAACTAGGGGTCCTATCACTGGAAGACGTAATGAGCCATGAGCTTAGTCCTTTCCCTCCAGCACTCTTTGAGGCAAGAAAAGTGCTCCGGAAACGCGACAAGCCTCAACTTGCGAACGCCATTACAGACTAAGCGAACAAGGCATAGCGTCAAGAAACTAGAGAAGCCACATCAGATGCCCAGCCAAAAACTGAACACTACGTCCTTGATGGAGGTTCCTTGCTCCAGCGTCTACTATGGAAGAGAGGAGACACCTACGGCTCGTGAGCTTTACAGAAGACACCGATTTTTCTGGAAAGAATGATCAGTTTCTTTCAAGGGACAGTAACAAACAACAAATGATCGATCTCATCAGTGAAAAACTTCGGGAAACAGGTTGTGAAGTGGTCAATGCCCCAGCGAATGCTGATGTTGAAATTTCTAAGTCGGCTGTCAATTCCTCTCTGACACGCTCAACAACATTGATTGGAGAAGACACAGATCTGTTGGTCCTGCTTCATCATTATACGCAACAAGACAGCAGGAATCTGTATTTCCGCTCCAACAAGGCGAATGCTGAGAAAGTGTATCATATAAACGAACTAAAGAGAGTGCTTGGTGACGAATTGTGCTCTCAGTTACTCTTTCTATATGCCTACACTGGATGCGACACGATATCAAGAATCTTTGGTGTTGGTAAAAAGTCTATCTTTCACAAGCTGGTGAAAGATGATACTCTGAAGAAATGTGCAAATGCATATGTTTTTCCAAAGCAGACTGCAGCGACAGAACGGCCAACTGGGGTAGTGAGTAGTGTTCGGGAGAGTTTCACTTTAAAACAGATTGGCTCCAAGTCACGAATTCCCGACCTTTGGATGACCAGCTACCTGGTTGCTGTGTCACCCATCTCCTCTGACAAGTTACCTTTTAGCGTCACTTCGACCAGGGGTCTGATAGTTTTCTTTGTCTTATATTTAGTCTAGCTGTATCACTCATTCGGGGCAGTTCGCCCAAAAATATATAATCCATCATTTATCCAAATATTATATCAAGGCAGAGACGCTCACAGGAGAACTGGAGCAGTTGGAAACGGAGTACTCTACAGTGGCAGAGATACATCCACAAACAAAAGGAAAATGGTGAGTCCAAACTTTTGTCGAAACCTAAAAAACGTAGGTCCAGCAACTGATCGTGGTGCATCGTTACTTTTCTCTGTCAATGTCGACATCGAAAAGCAGAAAGGGGAAATTGCAACACCAATTGAGAAATTCCAAGCTATGTCTGCAAATACAGGTTCGCAAATTGCAAGGGTGAGGAAGCCAAACCAGCACCTACCAGGTCTACGCCACAGAGCAGTCGTCATGGTATTACAACAGGCCAGAACTCGCCAGTGCCACAACCTGTCATCTTGTCAGAAGTCAAAAGCCAAGTCCCTGATCCGAGATACCCGATACATGGATACAGATTCCTGCCTTCTATATATGGACCCATCCCAGGTCTACCTCCACCGAATCCGAGAATGCCTGGATGGGGACAGCAACCAGATCTACCTCCACAGAATCCAAGAACGCCAACAGGATGGGGACAACAAGCAGTCCAAAGTGAACAACAATCATGTATAGTACTGCCTTTATCACTATACTTAGAGACGATTTGAAGCAAAATCATTGCATTCTTCATATGTATGCATGTTCTGTTGCATGTTTACCCCACATAGGCCTCGTACACTAGCGGCTGTGCTGCCCATTGATACATATTATTGGAAAATACCTGTAAATATTGCAAAACTGCGAGGATTCACCTGCTCAAAGAGGCTGAATTGTAGCCAAGTGGCTATCTATAGAATGTAAGTTGAAAGTTAATAAGGATCAGCCTTGAAACATTTGTCTAAAACAAGTAGTTAAAAACCTAGAATCAGATCAAGGACCAAAACAAAACTCATATTTTATATGTATAATTATTATGACAGTTTTCTATATCGTATAATAGGATAGTTGATATGTTAGGAAACAATACTTATTTAACTGAACTATTTTTAACAATGAGGCATTCCGAAAATGAGCTAATCTGCTAAAATAGTAATGACCGAATGGTCTACTATGAAGAAATAGGTTAAAAATAGGTATGAAGCAATGGCCTTAACAGGTATAAAAAGGGCAAGATATCAACGCCCGGGGAGTCACCTCCAAAATTTTACCTCCGGGAGTTCACCTCCTAGAGTTCACCTCCGAGAGTTCACCTCCGAGAGTTCACCTCTTAGAGTTCACCTCCGAGAGTTCACCTCCGAGAGTTCACCTCCGAGAGTTCACCTCCGAGAGTTCACCCAAGGAGCTCTCACCGATTTTACCCGATTTTATGCCGAAATTAGTCGCCTTGAGAAAGCTTCAACTTGAGCCAATTTGTCTAAAGCTTCCAACTCTGAAATATTCTGGCAAAGAATTATTCTATCAGTTTGGTATTAGCAAGTTTATCAGACTACCTTTAACCCTGTTTTGAAAGCACAAGCCAAGGTTTAGGCCCTTCATTATCAGATACCTAATATTATTAACTTCCTTGGTTAAAATTATAAAACACATCTGAATCTTATCTCGGTTATATATTGAGTGCTCGCTAACATTGCTGTGTTTCAAAATTGACTCCTAGCAGATAGGTATGATCCTTGAAGGTACCTCTCTCCCTGCCACTGGAGAGCCAGTACTCCCCATTTGAAGCTCTAGTCTACCCCAATTTTACACAAGCTTATCAAGCTATAATCATCAAAGTACCTCATTTCTTGGACTCAATTTATATTCTGCACGTTAACTAACAGAACTAACAAAACAGAACAGTATACGTCACGGTAGCGTGTTGGCCGATTGCCAGTGATATATAGATCCTATATGACTTACACGCACTCATAAGCTGCCATATCAGTAAAATACTTTATCATAACATAGACCATGTATATGCCAGATACGTCAACCCCCACAACTAGCGAACCTATAAGCTAACTATAACTGTTAATCTAACACCTCGTAGTAACTATTAATCTAACACCCCATTATCGAACACCCCGTAACCTAAAACCCGTAATCGTACACCCCGTACAATCATTCTTTGACCCAGCCAGGCTGCTGACCAGGGTATCGATTCAAAAGTTCAGTGGGGACAAACGCAATCATGAGAGCTAGAAAGCAGCATTTGTCTCTTGTGTTGATGCAGCAAACACAACATCTGAATACAAGCTTCTGAGGCTGAGAGAAAGTTAAAGCGGCGATGCAATGCGAGTAATCGAAGGTTTGGGTCATTCAGCAGCAGCCTATGAAGCAGCAAAGATACGACTTGATAGGAAGTATGGGGGTCAGCGTAGGCAGATCACATTGTGACTCGACCAACTGGAGAATTTTAGGCAAGTAAGGGATGGTCATCCTAGAGACATGGAAAAGCTGGCCGAGTTATTGGATGTCCAAGTTGTCAATTTAGAGGACGGGGGACTACACCACGAGATGGGCGGTGGTTCACTCTACTTCACTCTGCAGAAGAAGCTGATAGGAGGATTATTGTCAAGATATCGGAGATGAGTTTATGAGAACAGAGCAGTGGAATCAGTTATGACACTGAGAGAATTTGTTAATGAAGAGTCGCAGTTCTAGATTGCTGCATCCGAAACAATATATGGGATCAAGTCGAATCCGAGCAAAGATACCGATAGCTTCAGGACCCATGTAACGACTGCAGCTGTTAAGAAGGCAACACCGACAGAAAGGTCATCATGCAAAGTGTGTGGCGAGTCGCATGGAGTTTGGGCCTGCAGTAAGTTTAAGAAAATGCCAACCAAACAGAAATGGCCCTTTGCAAAAGAAAACAAACTTTGTTTTCGTTGCCGTGGTTACTGACATGCTTGTGTTTCCTGTGAGAGAAGCAGAGAGTGCAGGTTAGATGGATGTAAATTAAGTCATCATCGTCTTCTTCGAATCTGCCTGACAACTGGTTTATTGCATTTGACAATTAAAATGAAGGAACGGTTGCAGACTTTCCTATCAAGGTGAAACCCATTCTGAAAAAGTCCAGGTTCGAACTAAAGAAGGGAAAAGAATGATCCCTTCGCCCAGACTATAGCATTGACTGTCTCAAAGAGAGGTTTTGAACTACATAATCATGGGATATGTATTTCAACTCCACGATGGGTTCTCAGGATCACATCTTGGGCAATTCAAGACACAACTGAAGGTTGTTCGCAAACGGGTCTGGAGGCCCGGGCTATTAAAAATGTCTCATTATGGAATATATTCGTTCCTGCCCAACATGCCAGAAAATTAAGTCACCACCGAAGGTCAACAAAGCTCTGCTTGAAAACATTCCAATCGGTTGCCCATTGCAGCGCATTCATATTGATGTTATTAGACCGATTAACTGTCACGTCGGGCCAAGGCTACATCTTATTTGCCCAAACGGCCAATTTACGCCATTTGACCTCTATCATGTTTTGAATATTGCGCCTATTTTCCCAGCGTTATTTGCCTATCGTCAACTTTTGACATGTTCCCTCGCTAACTTACTTGCGCGCGCGCGCGGAGACAACCCCACGTCCGTGAGTTGCAATGATGTCACATTCGCTTCAGCCATTTTGATTTGTCAGGGAAGGTCTTCGCGGACTTCGTCCCTCTTTTTTGTAGGTTTTTGTAACCCTTCATGGTTTGAACCGGGAGGTTTCAAGATTCAGGTAAAAGCAAAATATGTATATAAACACCTAGCCCACTGTCATTCAGAATAGTTAAAGGTGTACATCAAAATCGAGGTTTGATTGTCCAAAGTCTTGAATGCTTCTCCAGAAGTTTCAATGAGTGCGCGCCTCGTGCAATGCGTACATCTATGCATTGAGAATGCACTCTGTGTACAGGAGCAACGTCTCCCAGCGATTTTACAGTACCAATATCATTCTGTCATGTACTAAGTTTGTGAGAATATTTAGGACTGTTTTCAATGATCTGTGTGACAGTAAGATGTAGCTTCTAGTTCTCTGTGTAAGACCATGTTGTAGGGAAGACAAATTTGAGGACATTTGTATACCACAAGTATGGTTATGATGTACTGTTTCTGATTGTGACACATGTTTGTACTATTTCAGAAAACCCCATGTTATGGTGTTAACAAAGATAAGAAATCGACTCCCGACTTGTTGAGTTTTTCCACCCCTGTCTCCACCACTCTATGACCTTGAAAAATAGGTCATGTATGTGATGTATCCTGGCTGGGAGTACCTACCATAAAAAATTCATCAAAAACAAATCACTAATAAGTGAGATATCACACTTTTTGTGTTTTCAGCTTTGGCCCCCTAGTGGCCAAGTCAAGAATCAGATCAGACCAAAATTGACTTTCATCTGACCTACGGGGTCATGCATGAAAAAATCCAAGCTCATAGCCCTAGCAGTTAAGAAACGTGCCACAGTTGGCCAAGTCAATAATCAGACCGGAGAGAAATTCAGTGTCAAATGTCATCCGACCTAGGGGGTCATGCATACAAAGTTTTGACTGCCACTGTTTTTGAATTAGGATACGACGGACGACGACGACGGACGACAGACACTGCGGTGTTGTATAGACTAACCGTACCGGTGAGCCAAAAATCATAAATTGTGCAGACACAGTAAGACTGCCGACAGCAAAAAGGTCAAGTAGATTCCGACTTTATAGTATGCAGCATTGAGAATTTTTCTCCTACCTTTTTAAAGCAAGCAAAATTGTGAAAATATCAACACTGCAAAAATTCACAGTGAACTGGAATCCCATTCACTCTCGTGCGTAGAGGATCCGTTCATGGTAGGAGAATAATGAGATTCAAATCCACGAGCTCACATGCTGAGCAATGGAACCAAAACGTCATCTGGTCGTGGTATCAGAAATGGTCCAATTCTGATCCACGAACTCAATATCACATACACACTCACCAGACCAACAATCCGTTCCTGGTAGAAGAAATGGTCAGATATAGCTCCACAAACTCAAGCTCAAAATGTCGTCTCTTCATGGTATAAGAAATGGTCCAATTCAATTCCACGAACTCAATATCACGTACTGACTCACCAGAATTACTATGT
The DNA here is from genome assembly GCF_910592395.1 of Lineus longissimus. Classification (NCBI taxonomy): domain Eukaryota; kingdom Metazoa; phylum Nemertea; class Pilidiophora; order Heteronemertea; family Lineidae; genus Lineus; species Lineus longissimus. Next base: position 6,866,112 of record NC_088322.1, read on the forward strand.
CATCCGTTCTTGGCAGTAGAAGTGGTCAGATTTAACTCAACAAACTCACGTGATAAGCACCAGGACCACGACATCACTGGTCCCATTTCATCGAGAGACCTATTGCACACACTTTATCACAATGTTGAAAATTCACTTATCACATGAAGGTCGTATCGGACGAGAAAGCGCCCGCAAATCGACACTCGTCCTTGACGAGTACGCAGAACATTCTCTGGGGCGAAGGTCGCGAATATGGCGTCGGGCGCGGAAGTACCGTGCGCAGAATGTACTCCTTGCCAGCCGGCTCTGGGAAGTCTGGCACAGTACTTGGAGGACGCTGAGTCTTCCCGTCATGATCGTTATCCACTATCATGTGAGACGACTGAAAAAAGTTGCAAAGTATTGTTATCAGAGTTTGACAAATTCTACACATTTCATAATGATTACGTACCACTTCAGCTCTGTATCACCCAAGATTATTCACAACCGTCTTCATGCGGCAGCGAATCTTACCTCTTTCTCCCCATGATTAGGTACAGGTACCACCCACCATTCACCCCGGAGAATCAAAATCCTGAACTCTGGGCATTGAGTGCCAAGTCCAGATTCCGAGTCGTCCGGTATTCCTGAATTCCGAGTCCTTCAATAGTTTCCTTGCAATAATGGCTCTCCCATGTCATACTTTAGTGTGGTAGTTTTTAACGGACGCGTACATTTGGATCTAGAGATACTGGGCCTGCTATGGGCTGATTTTAAGCACCACATCTCTGCTTGGGCGGCGCGACGAAGTAAAGGATCGTAAAGCAAGCATGAACATCAAAAGCTTTTCATTTATTGCAGCCTACACGACGAATTCAACTATCGTGTTCCCCAAGATCCCCAGATCCGAATGGACAAGTTGAATTAGAACCTCATTGCATCTTTGAAGGAAGGGAGTGCCGTTTTCCTAGACGCTCAATTGAGGGACTCCGAATTCAGGAATACCAGACGACTCGGAATCTGGACTTGGCACTTGATGCCCGGCGTTCAGGATTTTGATTCTCCGGGATGGATATTAGATTAGTTTTGTAGATCACGTTTTGTAGAGACAACACTTTAATTTTGACCTATCCTGAACTCATAGAGCAGCCTTCAGTGCATTACCGTGCTATGCACAAGAAAGCTACCTGGATGAGTCATCACGAACCAACCAAATCAGATTCCTCATCTTTAAGCCGACAATGTTAATGGTTACTCGACTGCCCTCAAAATATAACTGATAACAAAGCTCACCTTCTGAGCCATAGCAAATAGCTTGTGTATTATCTTGCCAGCGGGCCCCTTGGCAGCCCCCAAAACGTCAACCTCTGGCTGATCCAACAGACTAGAGACGAACTGATCTGCAGAGGCACCGCCCTCTATCTCCTGGTGGGTGAACTTGGCACGTAGAGATTGAGCCCGAGCAATGACTGTTTCGGCAAGGCCAATCAGTTTAATAAGATCCTGAAAATATGCAGAAACCAACCAGCAAAACATTATTTTATAGTCAAGATTAAACATGGTATTTCATAAATTTGAATCAAACAGACAAGTTTGATAAGAACCATGCTCCTTGCCTGTGCCAAGCGTGGAGATTGTCCAGAACAATACAAACTTGAACTTCCTAATGTTTGGGTCCAAAAAATTGGAAAACAAATTGCAGCTGCATCCATTTTTTCAACAAACGAATGGAATTGTTTTAGACGACACTGATAACCAGACAAGACCATGTGACCAAAGGTTCAGTAGAACTAGAACACGAATGCGTGTGACTGTTAATTTCCACTTAATCCAGTGTTATCAAGCTATATTAAGATATCACAGATGTGCCTAGTTTGAACGACACTTTGCATGAACTTTATTCGAATTGACCTATGCCTGTAACGCAAAGGTGGTTCTTGCCCTCTTTCTCAAACTTGCCTGTGTCATGCCACAAGCTCCGTTTGGGGAGTAAATAGAGCTAAATGTGTTGAACTTTGAGCTCACCTCGTATTTCTTGACCTGCTGCACCATTTGTCTGGTTGTACGCGATGCCCGCGAGACCAACTGCTCAAGAAGCTTCTTCAAGGAAGAAATAGAATCATCATCTGAAATGTGCAAGTATGACATGGTAGTGAAAGTGGTGATTAAGTTCCCGGGCAAAAGTAGATCATGCACCCAACAGCAGGACCCAAGAGTTGCAGTGAGTGTACTGGTTAGGTGTCCGGCTCATAATCCAAGGGTAAGGAGATCCAATTCTGGCAGCTTGACCAACTCCTCCTCCAAGGTTGATCACAAGTGTAGCATTGTCTAGGCAGCTCCTTATGCCCATCGAGCACGTCTATGGAGGCCAATAACAGTGGGTTGTGGTGAGGCCCGCCCCTAGTCAATGAAAGGCATTACAAGTGCTGTCACCACTGTTCGACTAATAACTAATTTGGAGAGAATGTTTTGTTTTGAAGTGATTTTAACAAATGGGTGTTGAATTTAAGTTATTTTTGTGTGTTCAGGGATTAATAACAATATGGAGAAGAGACAAATACATGAAGAAGCTCACCATGCTGCATGAGTTTATGCACTGCCTCCGCCACCAGCATCGGCATGAGATGTAAGGCGACCTCAGCTGGTTTGAGCGCCGCAAGGAAATGCAGCACCTTCTCAGCTTCCTTCGTATCGTCAAATAACCGCTTCTGTCGTCTGACCGGGATGGGCTTGGCGGTCTGCCAGACGTCCACCCACATGTTACCTGGAATCTGCATGCGGGAACTTAGCTGACCTGGAAATATTACATCAATACATTTATGTTATTTACTGCACTATCGTAACATCTCGGTACATTTGATAAATAAATTTGTACAAAAGTTATACAGATATGAAAAAATGGTTAAACAATCTCTCGACGTGTTCAGAAATAAGTGTCCATGTCTTCCGGCCCACTGTGCAAAAACTACTGGGGGGGGGCCTCACGTCTTCAAAGCTTGGCCCCTATGGAATTTTATTTTAGGACCCAACCCAGTTCCCTGATTAGGAGTCTGATTATCAAGTTTATAACAAAATCCAACATTACCTTTCTTGACGACTTTTCCCTCTTCTGTCATGACCTCCTCAATGACGTAGTCTCTGGGAGAATACCAACGCACAAAGTCTTCAAGCACACAGCCCGGGTTAGCCGCCTAGTGAGAGAAAAGAGAATGGCAAAATAGAAATTGCTTCAAGCATAGGATGGCCGACTGGAGGATGTAAAATATAAAGCAGCATCATCACCAGCAGTTCGATCCCAAACTGCCACAGAGAATGCCTCGACCAAAGAACTCCAAAAGATTGAAATAGCTCAGACTTTCATGGTTGAACTTAAAATGCTGCCTTGTGCGTCTGCAATCCGGACGTCAAGGAAGACATTTTATAAATACGAAATGCACCAACTTCTCTCTCTCCTTTTATCGACCATACCATGACCACTCACAGTGTCGGAACTGCATCTCCACCCATATGTACGTGTGCTACCGGTATACAAAGCAAAGATTTGAATGAGAGGGACCTACCTTAAATGCTTCCATATCAGATAGCAAACTAGCACTCTGCATCCTTGCTCGCAGGTGGGCACCTTCCTTTGTCGTTCCCAACCTACAAGTTGAAGCAAGATAGATCTCGTCAGTAAATCATGACTTGGTTCAGCACATAAGAATTGATGCAAAATCTTAGCTACCTTTTTATTTGTTGTCACCACTGTCACCTACGGCACCAACTCAGAATACAAAAGACCCCTCCCTAAAAAACCTACCCAGTTTTGGGGAGGAAACTGTCAAAATCTCCTCCCATCTTGATCTCCCCCCATTTTTGTTTGTAGTATTTTCATGTTTTAAACCAAAAATAACTTATACCAAAGATCAGCTGAGCAGCTTTGAGAAAAAATTTTGCTTTCGTTTTATCGGATTAGTGTATTATATAAGCATTAGTCCTTCGCTTTAGAATGGGAACCCCCTACCCGCCCCATTCCCCGAAACTCACTTTGCCAAGATGTCAGCCTGTTCCTCCAACATGTCTTCCGTCAACGGTGAAGGATCCTGGGTAATTGGAATATACAGCGGCTCATCAAGGTTCAGCAGTGTCACGTCCTCGTACTGCCGCAGACGACCGACGGGTTTATATATGGTTGGGTCTTGGAACGAGCCAGATGACGACTGCGAACTCTCTTCAACCTGTAAAAGGGAAAGATGACAGATAATGTGACGAAAACAAGTTTGAAGAATTTCACAGAAATGTTCTACCATGATAATTGAGACAGTCAGAGGCAAAGCAAGTACATATCCTAAATTTTGGTTTGAGCTTTCCCGACAATGAAATTCTCTTTCGATCAGATTGGCCTAAGATGGCCAAGTGTAGCACAGTGTGTGTGCTCCTTAGTTTCTGGATGAGGCTGGGGAAAGAATGTAGTAAAAACAACAAACACAACTAACCTGCGACTTCTCTTCCTCCACTTCCATCTTGGCCTCACTTTCATTCTTATCATCGCTCAAATCTTTACTCGTCCCGGGAACAGGGTCATTCGACTCTGATGATTGATCAATTTTGGGTTTCTTTGCAGTGCTGTCTTCTGTTTGGTCGGTAGACTCTGTGTCCTTCATCGAACCGTCCAATGAGGGATCAGACGACTCTTCTTCGCATTCGTAAAACTCGTCGTCGTCACTGAGGGAGCTACACATACTAAGTGGAGAGCGGGTACCTGGAGCGCTAGATTCTCGAATAGTCCCTTTCTCTGGAAATGGAAATATTGTCATAAATAATTGGACCCAAAGCTCATCCCCGATCATCCCCATTATCCAGGGCTGAGTTGTTCAAAACAACGTTAGCTTTAACGGAGTCATTAAGTCGGAACGTGAACATTTTAATGGGTTTAACTGAAAGAGATAACGTCCTTAAGGATATTTAACATAACCGTTAGGATAACGTGACTTTTGTGCTTTTGAACTACCGAGCCCTGCCTATTTCCTTTCCCTTCAACCACATGAGAGTTTGTACCAATAGATGATTTCCAGGACGCATTGGCCATCAGGAACGATGTAGTGTCAAACACGGAGTTGGATGTGGGGGGAGGGGGGTTAATTCCACAACGTCAGACATCAGGGCAGTACTCATGTCAAATTCAGTCATCCAGTTCAATTCACTGTCGACCTGGGACACATGCAGTGGGATGTTGGACAAGTGATGCTGGTTTATCATCATCGGCTGAAGAAAGATTCAACTGGTGTTTCAACTTGGATGAGAATAGTTTTCTTGCAATATGGCACATCCATCTGGCACATGGACCATTGTTTCGATGCGCCATTCAAATCAAAGAACAATGGAATCAAGGTAAGTTGACATGCTAAAGGTTGCAAGTCAGTCCAGGTCAGGAGTGGACAATGAGTCACAAACCCATCCCGTACAAACTCATGCGGTCCCCTTGTTACTTTTTCCGAATATCATTTCTCACCTCGGCTTTCCTCTTCTTTAGATTTACCCTTTCCTACGACCGTCTGCTGCTCAGTTTCCATGGCAACCTCTTCATCCTCCTCCTCCTCCTCCTCCTCACCGATGCCAGCTTCCTGCACATTTATTGAAACAGGATGCAGTTCACGGTTACGTTTCTTTTCAATACAGCAATTCAACATCTGCAACTTCTGATGAAGGAGGCTGGAACCAAGGTTGGGTACGCCAGAACTAATCCTGGAATTATGGGAAAACTAGATATAACAAACTTGAACAGGAACATATTAGTATATGAAATCTCATAAGAGGTACGGCAGTTAAAATTTTATGATTCCAAAGATCAGCCAGGGTTTGCCAGGATTTGGTTCGGTAAGGTTTTTGGGGGGAGGGTCGCAAGGTCAGCATTCAAGAATGATGACGAAATAAGGTTTTCAAAAAGGTCGCCTGGAGCCACAAATGTAGGTTAAAATGTGATGATATCTGGGATAATGTCAAGTCATGTTGTCATAAAACATCGAACACACCAAGTTTTTTAGATTCAATAATGAACAACTCCGCCACCTGGCGATGACAGACAAGATGTGACAACATGAGCTCACCCATGTGAGCTTAAAAGGTTAATGTAGAGAGCTGTGAATAACTCACCCTGGCAACGTGTACTTATTCTCCCAGCGATATCTCATTTCCAGTACAAACTCCTGCCAGAGATGTGCGATGGCGCGGAGACCGCCCATGGTGTGATTCACGTTACAGAAACAGATAGCAAGTCTATGCGTCAAACTATCGAACGGAGCAGCTTTCAGCTTCCTCTGCAATTCCTGGGGAAACGAAAGAGTATTATTACATACGGACCACACTCCGAGGTAGAATTTATTGGTGCATGTGGTAATTCATGAGCTGTGGTGCCAGAGAATGTCTTTGCCAGACGTGGTATGCGTGTACATTGCTCAAAAGGGAGAAAAACGCAAGACTACCAAGAAAGTGTGGAAGCTTGGATGAGTTGAACCATCAGTCATTGAGAAAACAACCAACCCAGATCAAGTGCACAGAGTCAGGAATCTGAGAAGTGGCACCTTTAAAGAAAAGGCGGGGCGCCCCCAATTTGAATAGTGGTCTATTTTCAAAAATCACCAATGATTTCAAAGATGTTCCACCAGTAAGTCTTCCACCTGCACCTCCAACTTTTGAAACAAGCTCCTAGTAATATCAAGACTAAGAGAAACTGTTCCGCATTTGGTACCTTTGGCCGGTCATCATGACCTTGACCCAGGAACTCTTACCTTGACCTCCTCAGACACCTCCTTCTCATTAGCTGCCTCATCCTTCCCTTCCTCTTCCCTCGCATCTGGGAACAGGAACTGAAAGAATGCAAACAGAATTAGTCGATCATTTTCTTGAGGAATAGGAACAAAAGTGACAAGGTCTATCGAATGAACCCGAAAAAGACATCAAAACAGAATGTCTGTCAGACAAAAAATTCAAAACATCACGAGTTCAAACCTGACAGAAACATCACTTGTGACCCATGACAAGTCACTTGACTGTGATTGTAACATTCTTTTTTGAGATGCAAAACTGAGACGACTGGGGGCCTCTGACAAAGGAGAGGAAAACGCTCTCCACGTGTGAAACATGTAACTTGGTGAGGTAGCACCTCCCAAGGTCAATCACCTCAAACCCTTACCGAAGTGGCAAGCAACAAACTCGGACACAGAAATTTACTGACCAGGAGGAGCTCATTGAGGATATCTGCTGGAATTGGCGCCTCTTCTGGCTTGATTGCAAACTTGGTGGTCGCCTTTGAAACAACTGTGGAAAGCGATGGAATCTGGTATCCGGGTACGGGTTCCGTCAGCCGCTGGAGGGCCTGGCTGATATCTGCTGCATCTGCAAAATTATGAGTTAGAGATGCTACATTCTTTTCAAAAAATACCAATGGACAGAGACTTTGACAAGCAAGCCTCAGTCACGAGAGTGTATCAAGACCGTTTGCTTTCTACCAGAGTTTTTGTAAGACCAGGCGTGCAAGAAACATACGACACAACAATTTATAACAGGACGATTGAGTTACTATTGGCTAAACCACTAATCAACAACTTCCATTTAATAAGCGTCCCACGTCTGTCAGTTCGGTGCAGTGATGCAATGACATTCCATTGCTATGTCACCAACAGTAGAGTGGGAATTCCAAAGCATGGTGGAACTATGTCACGTTGCGAATGATCCGTCATCTGGGGCAAGTCCGTCAATGCTGGCGCCACCATGGCTGAATATGGAACAAAATCCCTGCTCACCATGAATGGTGTTCACCGGTACATATACACTGCTGGTATCAGTAAATTTATTCTACATGTAAATCATCGAACTTTACTGCCTTGATTCGTAGAGACTTTAGCAAGACACATCCGTTACAAAGGTGGGGAAAACTAGATGCCAAGCACTCCAACCCAGAGTAGACACCCTGCTGATAAGGCCAGCCCAACATTCATTGAGGACATACAGAAAGATGAGCAACCTTAGGGTCATTCAACTCGTAATATCACCACACTTAAGTCCATTTATAGATAAATGTTTTGTCTGCAGTTTTTCAGGCTCTGAAGTACGTACTGCAGGGCAGATTTCAAGTCTCGTTTTTATTGATCTGGGGTTTGTGACCAAATAGGATTTTCTAATTTCAGTACCAAAGGCAACAATAACTTTTTTGGCACGTATTTGTACAATGAGGCAGTGCAACGGATTACGACATTTTCCGCTCTGTACGGTTTATTTCTTAACAAATCTGGGTGAAATTTTCAGGTAATTATTTCCAGTTATCATCTATTCATGTGGCAAGTATGGAGAAATACCCAGAAACAAATATGGGCTATCCAGGTGACCCCGAGAATGGCAATTGGGCCCCGCTGAAGAAATTGCTTTATTTCGGCACTGACAATCCAGAACCCTAAAAATCCTTTTTGGGTACGAATCACAGATCAGCAAACTTCAATGTAATTCGACCAGCAGTTTACGCTTCCGAGCCCCAAACAGTAGACAAAACATTTACGAATGGACTATAGTCAACTAGAAACTGCAGTGAGAAAAGACAACACAAAATGAAGGAGGAAGCCCCACTTTGGAATTCTGTTTTTTGGGGCAACCGCCCTTCAAGAGAGTTACGTCTAACATCTACTGTAACCTGGATTATATCAGCCAGACCAAAAGTTTGCAAAAAAAGAACAGTCGCAAACATAACCCAGTTTACACTATCAACTTAATCTACATTCCTACAACAACTCAAACACCCCAGTTCCCAGTCAATTTCAGCGGCACCTTCGAAAACAATTCACTAAAGATGGCAGCACCTGATGGGCCTTTGACTTTCACCCAATTTTTTTAAGGACAAAGTAGTTCAAAGACATCACAAGTCTGCACAAAGCCAAAAGACTATTCAACATTGTTCAATGTCATTTATACATGTTAATAGAATTTGCCGCCCCAATCAGGTACCACCAACACCAATCTCATAAAGCACCAGGCAGATATACAACTCGTATGATACAAAAAAGATCTCTTCTTTACTTTTCCTAATGAATTTTTCCGCAGGGTGTATGCGGTTAGCTCCAAGTGATAGGGTCCTCCTGCCTAAAGGGGCAGAAAAATATCATTAGCATAACATTCTTAAATGCATTTGGTACCCTTGACCCACAGAGCGGAACATAAAAGGACACCCTACAGCACCTCTGACCTGCAGGGCAGTGAAGGCCAGGAGGCGGGCGTGACCACGCAAGCGCTTGTAAACGCCCGCAAATTAATCTTACCAGCGTGATTCATAGCACCCGCAAAAAGATCTTTCGAAGAGATCAATGTGGCAACCGTGAAGAGTTGATTTGCCAGCGTGTTCGCGCTCGTCGCCCCATATACAGTACTGGATCCACTCACCAGTAAGATCCTAAGCCCGACAATACCCGATTTATACCACTGGGTGGAATCTAAACAGCTGAACACAATAGTAGGCCTTTCGCAGCCATAAAAGGTTTGGGATATCTATTTAAGAGTTAACAATGTAATCGTCATGAATAGTCATGACTCTACAGCGGAACTTTTCGTGTTACAAGTAAAGACCACTCGGAAGAAACGGAGACAAGATATCTCACCCCTTTTATGGCTGTGAAAGGCCTACTTGCTTAGACTCTACCATCGAGGCGGTAGTAGAATTGGGTCTTGTCGGGCTCGGGATCTTATTGGTGAGTGGATCCAGCATGTCATATCGTGCCCCTCGCGTCTATTTCATGAACTACATGCCGCCTGAGCTTTGTGACAAGCGCTATGATTGGCGTGACGGCCGCAACCCTTCTCAAATCCCCAAATGAGATACAAGTTTACAAATTTTCACTATTAATCATGGGTGTGGTTTGATGCTGCGGGAGTGATTGATAGCTACCGTAAGATTTTTTCATGACCTTCACTGGCAGGTCGTACCGTGCACTCTTTTACCTTTAACACAGCACACATCAAGTCACATTGCTGCCATCTTACAACCGATGCTTTACATTGTGACTTGTATGGACAGCGTGGACAGCTAAAATACACCAATCGTTTAGGTCCTTCTCATACCTCAGTGACCAATATATCTGGTATCCAAACTCACTTCGAATTGATGCAGCAGCAAGTGCAGTGATAACAAAAACAACGACAAACATTTATAGGATTACGATTCCGACAATATTTTCTTGATTCTGTTAACTGCAAATATTGCATCTTTCATTTTTGCACCTTTTCTTTTTGCACCTTTTATCTTTGCACCTTTTCTTTTCGCACCCTTTCTTTTTTGCACCTTTCATTTTTTGCACCTTTTATATTTGCACCTTTTCTTTTTGCAGCTTTCATCTTGGCACCTTTCATTTTTGCACCTTTCATTTTTGCACCTTTTATCTTTGCACCTTTCATTTTTGCACCTTTTCTTTTTGCAACTTGCCCAAGATTTTTTTTTATGATTTTTGTTTGGAGATAAAACTTTTTTCTCTTTCTTGAATTAAAATTTTTTTATTTTTATGTTTGCAACTCAGAGATGATTCCTCATATAAGCAACAAAAAAAAGCACAAAGATTTAGCCGCTTACAGTAAGGGAACATGGTGACAAAATATTTGAGAGATGCAAACACACAATCGGAAGATCGAGGATTTCTATGCCACACTGTTGTGTTGGAAAATGTAATTCCCTGATAGCATGGATGAGCTGGGTTGCATGCCATGAATCCTTGGCCTCAGGTCTGATTTCCTAAATCTTACCTTCATCGTCGTCTATACTCCTCCCAAGCAGCTGTTCTGTTGATTCACTGCGACGACACACTTTGGTAAAATCCGTCAAAAACTCGGCTGAAAAGACAAAGAAGGAGGATTAACATGACTAAGAATTTCATTTCCATTTTTGTCATATCTTGTGTCTTCAAAACCGACAGTCTTCAGTGGACATCCTCTGGATGATTCTAAATTTGCATGTTTTTAATTCTTTGGATCATCACAAAAACCCAAATAAGAAACCAATATAAAAGTAACTGGTGATACTTACTGAGCAGACATTGTGGGTCATCAGTCATCCTCACTCTCACTGACCAGTATGGAGCCTGAAGGGGGTCAAGGTCGCTGAAGAGGAGAGAGGTAACATTAACATTGTGGAACATTAACAAAGACTTGCAGGTAATAGGGCTACACCCTCATTAGGGATTTTTAGTTCAGCAATGGGCCTAGTTGAGGATAAGTTGAAGGATAAAGCCCAGAATGACATTGGCCACTTGTTGCATTTCACCTCAAACATGACAATGAAACTAAGCTCTCAACATTTATAAACTAGCTTCCAACAAGAATATCAATAGGGGCAACAATACTGCTTGGCATTTCAGCTTTGAAGTTCAAAAGGCTCCAGCCAACCTGAGCCAACGCAACGATAGACACTAGCTCGAAGCCGACAACGGTGGTGATATCAGCCTTCCATGGTTTCAAGAATAGCGCCATTTTCCTATTGTCACTGCTTACGTGTAGACGTCATTGTCGACGATCATGTCTTCGGAGAGTGTTGGCCACGTTGTTGCCAGATGTAGTTCACTGAAGAGAGAAAAGCCAGGATTTACTTTGCTTCAAATTTGCTTCAAAACACTACTTTGGTTGTGTGTCCAACAGTGTTAGGCCAGAAGTGATGTCGCGATAGCAAAACAAACTGTTCGAACTACCCGCCTTGAATCTTAGCTCAAAGAACTAACCTGACTGGATCCTCAGTTGCACCAAAAGGCATCTCGCCAAAGTCAGAGAACCCAACCTGGCCCCAGGACATATCAAAATCTGCAAGTAGAAAAATGTGACATCTGAATTTTTATTTTATTTTTTATTGTCATGGCATTCGGAGTGCACCGAGGGATGTTCAATAGCAACTACACATGACAACCGTATACATTTAACAATGAATGCAATTGGAAAAGACTAAAAAGAACAAAAACAAACGGATTTGAATCCTCAACATTTTGGTCAGAAGTCCCACTCTCAAACCACTACACCACTGCACTTTCCAAGCAGTGCAGAAGGGACAAGTTTGGCGCCATCGTTATCAGTAATTGGATACACCATATCAATATCTCCTACAAAATTTATGACACTTTAAAAATTGTACAAGGGAGGGGAACGAATCTCAAATTCTGAAAACTCGGTCCAATTCAATCAAGGATACGATGAACACGATAAGGGTGCAAACTCAATACATCATGTAAAATTCAATACAACATCAGTTCTGAATCTACAGGGTGGCCCAGAATTGTTTTCCCTCATACAATAGGAATCTATTGTGTATCCTTTGTGTGAGGGAAGATAAATCTGAGCCACCCTGTAGAGCATGTCTACGTCGCTCCTTGGTGTTCGTGTATCCACCATTAACTTATCTACCTTCAAGAGTGACAAGATCCATTTAGCAGTAGCCCTGTGAGTTTGATTTTATTGACTACAATTACTTTTAAAATATAAGAGACAAATCTTGAGCATGTTGAGAGCGTTCCTAAATGTGTCGGCAAATAACTTCAATAACTTTCAAGAACAGCAAGGCCCATTAGTGGTACGGTAGCCTCATAAACATAAAGCGCGTCAAGGACTTTTAAACAGCCATGTAGAAATAAACATAAAAGTAATCCTATCACATTTTAAAAGTCCTTGACAAGCTTTGTAATAAAGTTTGTTAAAAAGTCCTTGACACGCTTTATAATAAAGCGTATCAAGGACTTTTAAAATGTGAAAGAATTACTTCAACAGATTCAAAGTGTACACATGGGGGGTGCATTTCTCAGGCACTATACGCGCTGCTAAAAACCCAATGAAAAAACGGAAAATCACACAGGCTTATGTGAGGGAGTTAGCGCAAATCCACCAAACATGCCAAAGCAAGTATGTTTCGCACAAATTCAACATGAAGCAACCACAATTTGAGTTAATATCGATTACTTTTGAGGAAGTTAATTAGTAATTTGCTCAGGACGACCTTGCTACTTCTATTCAGAGAACGTCCCTCCTACGTTATTTCCTCTTGGCGGCGAGTAGCTTGCAAATTATGCATAAGTGGCACGCTGCACACACAAAATTAATGAAAATTCTCACAACGTTACTCATGATGACGCAGGTGCAACACAGGGGCGTAAATGCACGTCAAAGCATTGCAGATGATGTCGCGCCGTATCATCAAACTTGCGCACATGCAGCGTTCAACGTACGCGCTGGATAGCGCATCTTACGCATTGTGTGCACCATACATGAATTTAAGGACGTCAATTGTGATTTGGAGTGTTTCTGCAATTCCAATCGTTTGTCTGAATAGCGCCTGAGGCACGAAAAATTTCCCAAGACACGGCAGTTTCAGGAAGAAAAGAGACCGGATCAGCCAGCCACCCTCAGTGAATTTCATCAATCCAAAAAAAATCTCAATAACACGCGCTTAAATATTACGGATGGCAGTAATCAGAAAAACTGCCTCTTCTCAAAAACTATCGTCATTATTTTTTCAAAAACACAGTATACGACTTCTAAGTAATTGACAGTCGTTCCAAGGAATCTCTTCATCACAACCAGACAACAGAACACCACCCAGGCATTTTCATTAGATTAAGTTTCACAGCGTGGTAGCAACCAACACCAATTAACAATGCTCAAATGTAAGTAAAAAATCAATTGCTTCCATTGTCCAAGCTTCAAAAGTTGACATGTTGAAGTACCGAGAGAGCCAATATCAGCCACATAGCAGCAAGTCGGAAAACATTTCAGACTTTTCAAATGTGTTGGGAGATTTCGATTATGAGTGCCGTTGGACAAAAGTTGTTTCGACGGGAACCGGCGCTTCAACTATGCACCAGTTGATCGCATGTTGCTCTGAATTGTATCGGAGGTGAAGTGGCCAAGAAAAATAATATCTGATATGCTGTGTTTACCAAAGTTCTTTACACCATTACATGTTGGCCCATTGAAATTGTAAAAACTTGAAATTAAGTTTCACTTCATTTGGGAATACTGCAAAAGGAGTGAACCAAAGTACCGACAAAACTAAACAAGGCTGTAGTCAATACCATTCTAAAATTTATATTTACTTTCCTGTGCAATGTGAGGAGATTATTGGACAGGAGAGAGGAAGGTGACTTGTTCAAACACTGCCTACTTGGCTATGGAAGTCAAACTTGAAGAGTGGATAATTGTTTATTTAGTTAACAAGAATACCGCAGACGGGTTGACATCTCGAGGATCAATACAGAACCAATGAACACTTCAGCGCAGGCAGGGGCGGAAAAGCTTTCATTTACTCTTGAAACAGTTTGATAACAACACAGGTTCAGATTTGCCAATGAGATTCTAACATTGCACCTGACAGGAGGGCTAGAGTGATATCTGTTCAGACACTACACCTTGTAAAATGAACTTATATTTCCTTTAAAGCACAGCTTTAAAGTGCATCGGAGTTCTGCGGCGAGGAGTACACAATGATGACCTATGGCATAGGAAGTACCAGTACCAGTAGCTCAATTGGAAATACACTTCAAGACGGAAAGTTTTAAAATGACATGTGAACTGTTGTGACTTCAAGACAGAAAGTTTAAAAATTACATGTGAACTGTTCTGACTGATGTTGGATATCGTTATAAAATCATAGCCCATGAGATCAGTGAAGATAAAAGGGAGTTTTTGATAATTTACTGTCATCGACAAATGATTTGCAGAACGTGGCTTGTGGTTGCACTTATGATTGGAGATCATGACTGAGAAATGAATAGACAAACAAGGAAAAAGTGCAAAAATACAAACATTCACAATCGGAATATCAAATGGTTCACCATAGGTAAGTAGAGCTTAGAAACGTTTCAAACCCAATTCATATCCGAGTAAAAAACATTGAGTTGAGAGTTGGGCATCAACTAGGACAATATCAGCTCCATAATCAGTATTGGGCAATTGTTTTGGTAACGTAGGAGGAAACCAGAGACACCGCCAAAGAGAGTCACCCTCTCTATCATATGAGAGCACAGGAAATTGAACCCAAGACCTCAGAGGTGATAGGCGTTCATTTTATGTTTCCACTACGCCTCTTTGTCATAAGAAGTTTAGCTCAAGTGGTGTTCAAATGTCAACTCTTTCGTCTGACAGAGTGCCTCTGTAGAGGGCTAAAATAGTAGGCTTGCGTAAAGTGCTTCAAAGCAGAATAGGATAAGTAAAAGCCAAAAATAAAAGCAAATATTCTAAATGTCATGAATTCTTTGATTCCTCTTTTGCTGTGGTCCACACCTCGGTCAGTGACGACAGTGAGAACAAAAAGCTATTTTCCGGAAGCCTGTTTATTTTTTTGGTATGTTGCTGTATTGTTAATCTTTCTATCTCAATACCTTTCATTCAACAAACAAAGAACATGATCAAAAGGCCATACTTTGTGAGAATAAGGTCTGTCTATCGACAATGCAGTTGTTGAATGGATTTTAGGCTTGATATCATGCGCTTATCTCAATTTCAGTCATCAAATGATTTAAGAAGCGATACTGCCCAACAGCCAAATGTTCCGAAAAATAGACTTCAGAAAGACTTCACCGCCAAAGAAGAAGAGGAAATCGATCCCGCGTGAAAATCTACGAGATCATTATGGGAGCCGCGATAGTGTGAATAGTCTCTATGACATCAGACTGAGAAACGTGCAAGATCTACCGCAGGGTAAAGATATTAATAATCACATGTCAAACAGAACTTCAATGACCACTAAGGATGATGGTATTGCAACAACTGGCAAGGATATGTTTGCAAACTCATCTCATGAGAAAATGTCACCAGATCGACTAATCAGAATTCCAGTGTGTGGTCCAGTGAAATGGCACAAAGATATGTCACCAATAAGAATGCTGCCTGTTCCAGCACAGCAGCTGGTCAAAGGGAAGGTTCAGCGGGTGTCGACTAAGAATTACAAACGACCAAGTATTCGAAGAGAGGATGACTGGGTTCCAAATGAGAAGACAACGGAAAAACGATTACCGCAGCGAGTGCCGTCTTGTCGTTTGGCACCGCTCCCAACTGTATCAAACAAACCCAGTGTCATAATAGAACCTCTGGCTGATTATAGTGAGTGTGAGAGTACTACTTCTACTATGGACATCAAGTCATCCCATCAGGAATTCTCAACGATCATCCAGGAGAGAAACTTTGACGATATTGAGTTGAGTATGATATGCATAGAAAGTGATGACCCAGGTACCGACCGGGAGCATGACCGATGGAGTGTTAGGAGGCACTTATCGAATCTATCAAGTTTGTCACAGTATCTAGCAATGAATAGGAAGCGGAGCTTCTATGAAACGAGAGACATGAGCCCAGAGAAAGAGAAGCCATACGAGGCTGGGGATAATGGATTCCCGATGGGTATCTTCCAAACATACTTTGAGGCAATAGCCAGAGATGACACAACTCACGTGGATGCAACCATTGCAATAACTCCCAAAGGAAGCTTGGAGTGTTTATTGAATGGAAACTTTGAATTTGAATATCCTGCAGGGATCTTCAGCTCAAGTGATGTGAATGAGAGTTTTTTAATTCGTCAAATGAATGGGTGCCGCCCACTTAGTTTAGCTGCTATCTTCAAATCGAAGAATGTTTTCAATCTCCTGATAGACCGAGGTTCAAATCCATTCATGCCCGATGCAAACCACAACAATGTCCTCCATATACTAATCCTTGCGAGTTTCTACCAACCACTATCAGAAAGAGACTTCATCCACATCTACCGCATATTAATTAGTAGGATACAACACGATGTCCAGCGGCAGTACTTGCTCCATTCAGAAAACCTCAATGCATTGAGGCCAATAGAAATGGCCCTGAAGCTCAAACGTTATGCCTTCTTCAGAGAGATTCTTTACACCATTGGGGTTGATCGTACAATCGTTGGTGGCACTGGGACAATCCGCTGTTGTCTCTTTGATATGTCATCTTACGCAGCAATCGGTAAACGACAGAAACGATCTCCACTGTACCTCCTCTTCGATACAACTGAGGAGGAATTCCGAGCCCTCGCAGAGAGTAACCTCCTCCAAGATCCTGTGATCCGAGCCTGGATGGATGCAATCTGGACCCACAACCTCCCGTACCTCATCGCCTGGGTAATACTCTTTCGTCTTCTCTACCTTCTTGTCTTCATCAGCTTTGACATCAAGTGCTACAGCTTGTTCGTGCAATTCCTCAGCCTCAACAGGACCAGAAACGACACCATACTCGTCAAGGAACAACTCAAGGTTGACAAGAACACCATGCGAATAGGGTTCTTTTTTCTCTTCATCATATCACTACTCAGCATCTTCTTTGACTTGACAAGCCTTGTGTACTTTCTCACCTCACGGTGGAGGTCACGAACTCAGAACCTTCCTTCTTGGCTGCAACAAGAGGGACTTGGATACATTCACAAAATGTCCCTCTTCTACCGGATTCATTACATCACACTGGCAATCATCACGGTGCTCCATAGCTCTATAGAATTTAACGACTTGACCAGCTCCGATCCAAACCTACAGACATTCTCGACAATATTATTAATACTGAAGTACCTCCTTGCCCTTGTTGCTATCTCCTATTTCATGATGGTTGTGCCGATTATAGATATCTTGATGATTGGTCTCCAGCGGGTGATATGCACAGTGTACATCTTCATTCTCGTATACACGCCGGTATATTTGATATTCCTAGCAATCATGCATTACGTGCTTGCCTACCATTGCAACATCCAGGCACGCTTACACCAAGACTTCAGTACAGAGACATTCATGATTCGGGCCAGCGCTGACCAGCTTGCACACTGTAGTCCAACAGGGTTAGTGCTGTCCATTCTAGTACAGTGCCTTCACCTGTTCATTTTCTGCATTTTCTTCATCAGTCATTTCGTATCATACATTTTCACAGATTTCTTACGATTTGCAAAGTATAAGTCAGTGGTTGTCAACCTGGTGCGAATTCATATGGCTGTGGTGATAGAGAATAGAATAGGACGCCACAGGTATCCAGTGAGTAAGTCAGAGCCTCTCAAAATTTGTGAGTTTTGTAACGAACGCCCTGCAAAGCATGCGTATGTTACAGGCATGAGCTTGTGAGAGAACTGGGCACCATTAGCGCCCCCTACTGCGTACCCCACCCAATGTGTGGACACTGTTATTTTGTATCAGCGGTATAGGAAGACGGTATACGTGAGGAAACATTATGCGAATGACCTGCCCGCCAAGCATGAGTGTGTTGTCAGCATGAATTTGTTGTTGTACATAGAATGAGTGTCAAAGCATGCAAGTAAGACTATGACCATCTATATCACTGAGTTTGAGTCTGGATGTAATGCAGAACATGAGAAAAAAGATTGTTGCAGTTGTTTTATTTTCACATACACTGTAATGCAGATCATGCCATTAGTGCCAACTCTGTTTGTGTTGCAGGCACAGGCTTGTGATTTAAGCGACAGAAGTAGTCATTTCACATCAGTAAATTTAACACTATGGCGTCACACGTGGGACCGGCTGCGAGGACAGCAGTCTTCTGACGGGAAGTTGTCAGATAAGACATGAACAACATCTGTACTGAACTGAAGAAGCCATTGTGGACTATGGCGAAACTGTAGATGATCCGGAGAACAGATTGAATATCATAGTGTTATTTTGTAAAAACACCTGGATGACTGAGTACGAGTAAATTTAGACATAAACACCGTGGCCAAGCTTAACCAGTTCACCAGCCTGCGCTCATGATAAGATGGGGGCAGCTGGAATCACTCAACCACTGTGGGTTTCGTACCGGACACTAAGGCAACATGATCAAGAGTCTGTGCATTAAATGTAATCATTGGCATTAGATTTTGATATAGTTTAGAGAATTTACATATCAACATCTTTGTCGTTCAAGATTGCTTGCCAAGCACGCGTGTAGCGGGCACAAGCTTGTGCCAGAACAGACTGCCAATGTGAGTTTTCTGAATCCCCTTCTGGTATGAGTTGGTGTGTGCATGAGCGCCTGATAGTTTAGGATTCAATGGGTCTTGTACAATACAGGAAGTCATTCATGTGCGCAAGCCTCAACGATGTCAGATGTCATTACGTTATCAGCTTGTTGTGCAGCTGTATTCACTTTTGTCATCTTTAATTTGATATAAGTGTAACACTGCTATGCTGATTAAATAGCAGGACGGGTACGCCCACACTGATCAGGAGGAACTCCTTTATATTTGAGAGGCCCAAGCTTTAGCTCTAGCAGGGAGTAGTCAAAGTGACTGTATTTGTCTTTATGCACAATTTAAATGAGATGCACGTTACGTTTACTATTTAATTGCAAAACTGACACTATTTCATTTATAGCTGAGGAAAAGGTTACTCTAAAATCTGTGGTTTTTAACCTCTTCTCTTGCTGCAAAGCACTTCTGGATTTCTCCTTGGGAATCGTGCGAGTCACCACATCTGATCGACATCTCTGAGATTTGTAAAAGTACACGTGAATTGAGGTCGTTTGGTAATTTTCCCTGCATGGGTGTCGAGTACAGCAAACCTTGCATATATCGGGTTCAATTGGTCCAGCAGTTTCTGCCTGATGTAGGTGATGTCTGTCAAGTGCATACCGGATAATATCCGATTCACATGAAGAGAAAACAGTTGCCATCCGCGCCAAGGTGATTTCAGAGTGCGGAATCCCCTAGTGTAAGAATGCACAGAATGTCAGCTGCCTGTGGGAATCTACGAATGACCCTCATTTCCAAATTCCCATTCGGAGGTAAATCATACAGGTTCGCATTCCAACACATGCATTGTACATGGGGTGCTTGCTTTGGTTTGGTGATGTTGGCTCTGATTTTACGGATATCTGATATTTGTTGCATCCAGAACACAAAACAACTGTGGAAATATGTATATTCTTTTAATTAAATGACCTGTTTTGAGAGAAAGTCCCAGTAAAGGCCATGATCCTAACGGAAACTGGTAAATTTTTTATATCCACCATGTTTTATAAAGGTTGTTGTTCTCAAATGAGAATTTTCCTGACTTCATTTCACGACAACTGCAACATAACCCAAACTGATTATTGTTTCGCGAAACCACATTTTTCACGGTGTACAAAGGTGTTTCGCAGTTTTTTTGCGGTATATGTTATTTGTGAACATATCTCCGAGTTCAGGTAGCACTTTACTCAGCTAGCCTGAATTTATGACATTGGTTATACATTATTTGTAACACAAATAATGAAGTGGACGTTAAATGATATAACCAATATCTTTTCCACACTTTGTTCAAAATTTGTATTGTACTAAAGTACATTTTAGAAATCGGAACAAGCAGCCACATTAAGTACACCTTCCTGAAATTACTATTTTAAAATTTTGTCACGAAGTGTGTACATACAGTACCTCTCAACATAGTGTAAGTGTATGAAGTGGGTTGACTTGTGCCACGGTCAATGAGGAAGAGTCCACCCCCTTTTCAGGCAATCGACACTTTATCAAATAACTACGCTCGTCCAATTCGACAATATATCCCCCAGGGTGTCCTGATCATTCACCAGGAAACCACCTTGACTCCAATTCTGTGGTACAGGGTTCGCCACCAGATCACTCAAGCAACTATGATGAACGACCGTAAATTACCAAGTCCGCACATGCTCATTCGTATTTCCTGCGTTAAGAACTCATGAAGAAACAGTGGCGTCACCTGTTATTACTAGAAGAACTCCCCAGCCCTAAAACATCCCTCAATGCATTGATGTTACCACACAATATGTGTTGTGCACATAATAAAAACTAAGTTGGCCAATATTGATGGGGTACCATTTCTCACTTTGCCAAAACATCGACAAAACGTCTACGATTACCAGGAAATCGCCGGTCCTGCTATTATGATAATCCCAAGGAGTCTACTTTTTTAGACTGATTGCCAGAAAATAGCTGGTATCAATTATTCAAATGCATCCGGCATCACCTTCGATGTCTGAACAGGGGGGCTACGGAGTTCACATTGACCACTACATGGATGTGTGTGTGTGTTTGAATACTGTCAGATAGTTTGTTTAAATTTTCTAAAATGTTTGTGCTTGTCCTGAAGGCCCAGCCCAACCACTAGCAGTATGACTGGTATACGAATGAATGTAAAAACTTCTTGATGCGTGTGAAATAAGGATTGAGATAGTCAACACAATTAAGAAGTAACGGCCCGTCACCCTCAATTTATTGGCAACAACATTTTTCAAAATGATTGTGTTTTAGCATGATTTTATGTTAGAAATATCTTTGCTTCTGTTTGATGAATAAAAGAATTTACCTGTAACTGAACAATAGTGTCAGTATTTTATATATTTCTATCTTTATCTCTCATTAGATTCCACATAGCGTCGATTCCTTAACCCTTGCCAGTGCCTTCTCTGGCATTTTTTAAAGTTTGGGGCCAACACAATTAAAACGGCGCCACATATGGGCCAACACATTAAAAAAAGCAATTTTAAGTCAACAATTTCAACAATTTTTCAAGGGGAAACCAAAGTGACTTGGCCATCAGAATTGACCAGTGCTGCATTTCAAAAAGTACATGGTTTCGGGGCGAAGTTCATCCAGCATGGGAATCTATGCCTTTGATTGGTACAAAAAATATTATTCAAAACTTTGTACATTGTGTATTCATTTGAAATAATAAGCAAAGCTTTTGTTTGAACTGATATGCACTGATACTGAAGTTTGCCATGCTTGACACATCCAGAACTGGGGTCTTTGGGTAAACAAGAGCACCATGAAGGTCTTCCCAGGCATAGTAATTAGCCTTTATAATATATTGGCGAAACTACTCTGCTACTTATCCATAATCGATTTTCCTCTATAAGAGTGCAGCACCTGGCGGAGTCAAGCAGCGTGGCCATACATGACGTAGCGTACCCAGTCAGGTTGTCTGACATGAAGACACAAAGAAATACCCGAAAGATTTCAGCGTCATGATGCAATTAGTTCACAACGCCATGCTCCATTGAAAGTTGGAAATCGGATTTATTCGCATCAGTGTGACTATCCTGAAATGTAGGTACCAGATATCATGTCTTTAGACCCTGTCAGGTGCTGCATTAAAGGAATACAAGTCTTACTTTCACTACAGGTTTCAAACCCGGTGTTACTAGATCCGGAGGCTCTCCGGATATAAATAAACCCGGATATTTCTTGGTTCGTGTTCCACTACAGGTTTGCATGTAAGGTTGATAAACTCGGCGACAGATGCCTGAGGTCGTGATACCAAAATTTGCTCCCCAGTTACAGACGTGGCGCACTTGTATTAAGCGATCGGCATGCAACCTATCGCCGTATCTATACAACTGTTATCTCCGGTGATATTGGTATTCCACTACAGAAAACTCTGGTGCCGATCCGGAACTGGGTGCGAAACCTACCGATGATCGCCGGGTATAATAAACCTGGTGTTATTAGCTCCGGGCCTATTCAACTTAGAGATCCTGTGGTGGAATCAGAATAAACTCGGACACACACCGGAGTTTCCTGTAGTGGAAGTACCACTACAGTCACTTCAAGCAATGATGAACATGACATGATATGCTGATAACCAGAATAGAGAAAGGAACTGTAGATCATTTTCCAATCGAACACTGACAACAGTGAATACAGCAAATGGAAGAGCAAGATGAAAAAGATTAATGAGAAATAGGAATCACGATTATTGACGATTGGTAGCCTACAAATAAGCCATGCAACTTTCAGCCGATCACACTGCCTCCTCTTAAAGGAAGGAATCTTACTCACATGAGTCATCACCTCTGCGCAACCTAAAATCTGAAATGTTAGTGAAAGGACTTTTGACATGTTTGCCTAACAGAGTAGAGGCTATAGCATTGTGTGCTGTTGTGGCATTTTGTTAACAAGAGCATTCATGCCCTTGCTACACCAACCATTAAATTTTTTGGGACAGCACGACAATTACATGTACAGTACATACAGACAGCTGAACTTACCGGTGATGCTGTAAAATGACCTCTATGAGGTCAATGATCAGGCCTATGACTTGCTATGCCTGATCACTGACCACTTAGAAAGGATTTTCAGGGATATCAACTCTGCATATCACACTACCTATGAACTAACACAGAGTATGACTTGTGTGCATATTGTTGTGGCCATCTCTAACAAATTTACACCAAATTAAGACTAACAATGAATATTCTATCAACACACATCACAATACTTACGACAGGACCCGCTGTCCCGACGCATGTCTGAAATTTCAGAGTGGAGAGTGTCATTTTGTTACCATGTGTTTTCGAATAGAAAACCTGCTGGAATTTTCGCAATGGTGCGTGATAACAAAACAATAGTTTTAGACAATCAGCAAGAAAGTTTTCCGAAAAAGACAAATGTCTGACATGTTTGAAGTGAAAATCTTTTGCAATGCAGTCTCCAAGTCTAGAAAATAATTATCCAGGGACAGGAAAAAATTTTCAAACATCATAAAACAGAACATGATTTGTTAAATTCCAAATTAATTTACCATTGTTGGTCATTAGATCGATGAATACCTGATGGAGAGTTGCTATTACCAACATGTAACTTATTAAGAATAACTAGATTGAACAATATTACAATATCTTCTTTGCGGAAAAGAGAAGTATTTGTCATATACTAACTACACATTTTTAAAACTTTTAAAGCACTGCATGTACATGTAGGGATATGTACAAAACTAGAAAAGTTCAATGAACAAGCGCTAAGTAAAACACTTCGGAATTTTCGAAAAAATACCGATCTGAAAATGTCAGAGATAAAAAAAACAAAGGCTCAAATGTGTCAGCTTTCAAAACAAGTAAACATGATCAATCCAAACGTGCAGTTTTGCACTCTATACACTTGCTGCTTAGAACAAAATGTGGAGAATACTCGATGCAAAGTTACATGTTGACTAGTGAGTTGGGGCACTGGTAGATATTAGACAATGGTATACCGGAAATGAAAAACGAACAGTGTTTAACAGATTTTTTTCAAACCTGCGGGTTGGTATATACTGACTAACTCTAACAAACTACTTCATACATAACCCACAAGTTCACTCGTGGCAAACTCTGGGAAAACCAGCCGCAGCCGTATTTGTATCGATCAGGTTGATAGGTGATTGCGGAAAAGTTGACCATTTTTTTCTTCTCTGAAAAGTTAGATAAATCCACATCCGCTTTGCTGCAGGGACGAGTCATAGTGGTCGTGGGCTATTGATCTGTGCTGCCAACCGAATCACAACATCCCAATTTATTATCTCAAATCGCCTAATTTGCACAACATTTTTTTCATTGGTAAAAATTTTGGAAAAAAGTACAATATCCTTTTTACGTACATTAAAATTCCTTCGGTTTTTCAGCAAAAAATGCTTTATCGTGATTTTATTTTTGTGAATATAGGTTATTCGTGTAATCGGCAAAAATAAAATGCCTGTAAAACTCATGCAGTTTACAGTACCTTTCATCAGCTGACAGTATGACATTTGGAGTGACTGTTATTCTCATCTAATCTGCCTCCCAGGGGCCACTACAACTTGGAAGTGAAACCCAAATCAAATAGAAGATTATTTCATGGTTGCTGAGTTTGGTTTTAAAACGACATGAAAGCCTTTTCAGGAAATTTTCCTACCGCATCATGCTGCTGTGTTTATGTTTATAAACAATTGCACGTCAGACAAATTTGGAGCTAGTTTCTCAAGCTATCGCAATGGCATAAAGACATAATGTAAACTGTGAGTAATGTTTCGAAGCCTAATGTGAACTTTTTTGCTTGCATTCCCCTCCCAAATAGCAAAAATAAAATGGTCGCAAATATAACTCGGTCAACAGTCAACAATAAGCCAGTGCAGACACCTTGTTCACAAATATTGATCAACTAAAAAGGAATGCCCTTTCAAATTTCCACAGCCAATGTTTCATAATTGCATGGAAAAACATCAAAAACTTCAACTGAAGTGTCATTATGAAATATTGAGTGCCTGTGCAATTTAAAATGCTTTCACTCAGTTTTGAGTGGGCTCTTTAGCCATGGAGATCTCAGAACTGCTTTGAGGCCTTAGAATTGGTACAATGATTGGCAGGAGTTTGAAAATGTTTTCGAGGTTTTGCTTTGGTTACCGAAGCACACTCATATGTAACCAAGGTATACTTACTCATGTGCAAACAGATGCGAAATCGGGAATTTTACTTCTGCCGACCCCGGTGCTGATTAAAAGTTAACAATCAAAGGAATGTAGCCACACCCCGGCCCCCCAAGTCAGTTAGCTTAGGGGGCTGCGTGTGCATTCCAGTTTTCTAGGGGAAGGGGGTCATTTTGTGTTCAATTCTAGGGTGTCAAATCCCCCAGAAAAAGAGAAAAGGGGGTACTTCAGAAGAATTCTTGCAACTAGTCAAAAGGGGTTTTTTCCCATGAAAATGTGTGACACTTGACTCATTTCAGCTTGTTTTCAGTATAACACTCATAAATAATGAAGATGACATGATATCAATGGGTTAAAAAGGTGTTTTCTTACAAAAAAGTCCCCGAGAAAGGGGGTCAAAATCAAGATGGCCATCCCCTAGAAAGGGGGGCCACACTAAGGACTCAGGTGCCAAGGTGAGGCCAACTGAGAAATATGAGTAGCTTGCATTGACTCAATCTCTGGCCAAAGCTGAAGTCATAAAATCAATTGCACAGTGTACAAGCGAGTATGCTATATCTCCCAGAAGTAGAGTCCATCGGTCACATTCTATTGTTACGAAAGGGTATTTCAATGCGAATCGGCTATATTTATGCACTTTCCACCCTATAAAACAAAGAATTGAGCCATTGGAATGTACTTCTTGTTAGTGTTAGTATAGCAGGCTCTGCTTATGACGCACTTGTATGTACAGGGTGAATTGGCACCAAATGAGACACAAAAAACGCTCATCTGGCCTTGGGGAAGGAATACGACCAGAAGAAGAACATGAAAGGGTATTTCAATGCGAATCTGGCAACATTTCAATGGGCTATACCCTGGCGGCATTTGATATGTGCACTTTCCACCCTATAAAAACAAAGAATTGGGCCATTGGAATGTACTTCTTATAAATGTTAGTATAGCAGGCTCTGCTTATGACGCACTTGTATGGACACAGGGAATTGGCACCAAGTGAGAAGCAAAAAACGCTCATCTGGCCTTGGGGAGGAATTCAACCCGGAGAAGAACAAGTGCAGAGTAAACACTGATGAAGAAGAAGAATATGTGAGGGAGGAAGCGCAAAACCATCAATGAAGCTCTAGGTTTAGCAAAGATTCAAGACATAACAGCCACGATCTGAGTTAATATCGCTTACTTCTGGGGAAGAGCTTAGTGATTTACTGAAGAAGACCTTGCCAGATATATCCAAAGATCCTCCCTCCTAAGTAATTGCCCCTCACGAAACAGAAGGCTAAATACAGGTTATTGTAGGCCAGTGAAACCTTCCTTATTAGACATCTCTCTATTAAGGACACCCTCTCAACTGAGGGCACTGCATTGGATCCATTATCCATTTATAAATTTGACCTCTGTAATCAGACACCTCTTAATTAGGGACAGTATTTGTCAGTTTCAAGGTTGTCCTTAATAGAGAGGTTCATCTGTTCACAAGCTGTTATACCACAACAGGGTGAGAGACTCAACAGTAACAACCTTTGAGGTGAGGCAGTGGCAACCCACCTGGCATCTGTGACAGTCTTCAAGACGGCAGAATTGCAGTTGAAGTATACTCACCAGGTGGCACCTGCGTCCAAGCAAATGTCGTCCAATCATTTAGAACATAGGTAAATCTAACGGACACTGACACGGGTGGTAGAGGCGAGATTGGGCATGCCTGCAATATCAAGAGTTTTTTTTAACAATACTGCAAGAAAACACCATGCCTACTCTATGATAAACTACCTAACTTTTGCATCCTGTTTGTGATAAGACATATTAATGGGTGAACAGTATTCTAAGCATGCTAAAACAAGGTAATAATGGTAATAAATGTAATAATAACAAGTAGTTTTATGGCGCTTTTCCAAATTTTCCTGCTCCAAGTGCTTTTGGGATACTATATTACTAGCCTGGTCTCCACAGAAATCAAGCCAAGATCACGATAACATTACTAAAATTGACCAAGGCCACACCTCCAGCCAATGAGACAGTGTGTGAGGGGAACCTCCAACCAATACTCAAATCTTACCAATTTTGTCTTGAACAGATCCAACAGGCCATGCAAATGATAGAACTGTTTCGGAACACGCTTTAGGTGCACCATTTCGAAGTTTGTACGCAGCCCTGGAACCTCGCAGCCTCCGGCATAGTACTTACGCCACCTGTGATGGACTTGGACAAATATAGGCACTAAACTGGAAAGAGGAATCGTGTTATGTCTTATATATCCAATGCTGTTGGATTCAATTTGTGACCCATTCCAGCAAAACCAGTCGCATGTCGCTCTGAGCTTGGCAGGTTGAGACGGACTGTTTGATCATTTCACTATTGTCTGCCTTTTGTAAAATCTGACGACATCAATTTCTTCTCTTATCTCCTGGTGCCATCTAGGCTCATCTTATGTGCGACATGCGACTGGTTTTGCTAGAACGTGTCACATTTGTTATTATCCTAAGATCAGGTGTCTGATACAGGTCTATTTCATAAGACATTCCAGCACAATTTGAAGACCTGATCAAGGCGGACATGATAACAGAGCCACGAGCAAATTGGTAAACAAGCAGATGATTAGATATGCATGGTCTAGCTATTATAGTTGAAATCTTGCCACCCCCTTTCTCTTGCGGGTTGGGATCTTTCTACAAATTGTGGCTGTGTGAAGCAAAGCCACTTGCACCTGAAATCCAGATAGCTCTGGGTAGATAGACTTGACACGCAGACAGGCTATTTTTAGACTGACACTGATTGACAGATGCCAACACCTCGCAGCTGGCATGAACGTGATGAAGGTCAAATTGTGCAGCTCTGATATTGCATTTTTTTACATGCCGTTTTAAATTTGACAATACTCGCAAAATTGTCGACCGCACTCTTCCAGTACTAGTCTTAGATATTTTGCAGACTTGTTGATGGTACCCTAAGGTTACTCTGTGAAAATTTTCAATGAATTCGGTTAATCTATCGCTGAGAAAATACTTGGCAAAAAGCGGTTTACCTTCTTTGGGACACCCAATATGATAAAGGATTTGCGGTGGGACTTTGAGGAGGCATCCCCTCTACACTTGTCGCCTGTCAGATGGCTAACTACCCCCGCGGAGCGACACTTAGTTACACAAACAATCATCATTCGCACTTAAGACGACCTAGCTCACAATACTGTGAAAGGTAATCTAGCTCACAATACTGCGAAAGGTAATCTAGCTCGCGACTACTCACCATCCAGTGTTACTGATAGCTATCGAGACAGAACTCAGTAGGATCTTGACCTTGCTTTCAGAGACGATTGAATCGGACTGGCCCGCCGGGGCGATGGTGATGAATTCTCGAAGGCCATACCTGCGTAAATGAGAACAAGGAAGAATTCAATCTGTTGATGTTCTGCGGACAGAAGCAACAAACAACTAAAACTCAAACGTTTTGGTTCCTGACACAAAAGCTTTTTGCGTTAAAAGTCACTGAATTACTCAATGTCCTGAGACCTCTTTATCAACATCCGATCAGTCCACATTGCCAACCATTTGTTTTCAATTGGGACCTCCCACACATCCAGGTGAACCCCTGCATCAAATTTGTTTCTCCACAAGCTCATGAACTGCTTTGCTGAAAAAATGTTAGCTACTGGTACGGGCTCTGCTCGGATTAAAGAGAGGCTAAGATGAATTTCCAACACTGATTCGTCTGAGACTGAATAATACAGTTATAAAGTGATGTGTTTGATTGAATTGCATCGAAGAACAGATCTTGATCCACATGAATAATTGAACTTATTATCCAGAACTTAGCAAAGGGTGGAAATAACAAAGTCATATGTGACCCGCTCTACCAAAACTAGGCGCTTGTCGCATCTGAACTTGACAGGTTGATACGGACTTGTTGTTCATTTCCCTATTGTAGACCTTTTGTAAAATGTGACCAAATCAGTTTGTAATAGATTTCACAAAAGGTCTACAATAGGGAAATGAACAACAAGTCCGTATCAACCTGTCGAGTTCAGATGCGACAAGCGCCTAGTTTTGGTAGAGTGAGTCACATATTCCAAGTCGGAAGCCACCGCTCCCGACTTGAAATATGAATACATTAGGGCTGAGATCACTATTAACTGTTCAGTGGTATGGTGGGACAAATATGTACATGTATGCTTAAAAAGCCCTGTCATGCCTAAATACCACCTGGAATGTTAGTTATTTGGTTTGCAAACATCATTTTAGGCTTTTTTGATTTTGAATGATATATCAACTAACAAGATTCAGGTCGCTTTTGAAATAGGGACTCCTTTTCTAGATTTTACGGGGTCGGAAAGATATTCTCTCACAGGCAGTAAACACGGCCCCGCATCGTGTCATATTCTGGCATGTCTCACGAAAACACTAATAAAACAATTTAGAATCATTGGAACTTATTCAAATACACTTATGACATTGACAAGTTATAGGACTACACTTCTGCAAAGTTTGATGAAAATCCCAGCATTGAATTTTTGTTTTTAAATCGCAAAAATGTATGTTTACAAAATGTACACAGACCCTATCTATATAGCAGATTTGATTGTGTACTGAGCCCATTATTTGTGACTTATGCACACTTCCAATTAAAATGTTTCGGTATTCTTTAAATCCTTAACAAGTAAAAGTGGTTCAACTGAAGTCTTTCTTCAAATTAGTTCAACTGAAGGAGTCTGGAGTCAGTGTAGATGACCATGCCGACCCACCGTCGTTGTGCGTATAACCATCCTTCACCGCTGATCAACTCCCCCCTGATCAGACTTTGACGACATTATTTGTAGTCTCCGTGTATTCCCATCCTTTCCTATAACGTCCATATCGCGACAATACTAACATTACACTCGGGGGTGTCGCACGGGACATGCACTGAAAGCCATTGTCGTGATGGAAGACCAGGTGTTCAATGAGTAATAACAGTTATTGTTTGGGTGGTCCCAGGCATGCTGACCTGACACATATGCACTGTGCGTGTTGTATAGAATGAGGGTAACCTGATCATCAAGCGAGGTTAGCAATATCAATTCAGGGCATCATTCAATCATCTTGGGTAGAGCAATTTCATTGGCCACCTGTTGATGAGTGTGCGTCTGACGGATTTCCCGCCCTATTGCTTTGGCGGTGAAAGGAGGAGACTTTAGGATTGACATTCACTGCTGGTAAGTCGGCATGCAGATGACTATAATTCCGTTGCAAAATCGAGTCAGAAATTCATCTTAACCGTTCTAATAGCAAATAGAAGAGGCATGGCAGCCGAAACCCTCCAGGACCATGATCCCCACATGGGGTAAAATCAAGTTGAAAGACACATACCAGCGACACAAGCAGTGTGCTCTAGCTGGGAAGTCATTCTCTGTATTCATCATGTCTTGGAGAGCTGGTGGAAGTACTTCTGCAACAGAATGGTGAAATAACTATTTTGAGTCTTGTACCACTTACGGGAAACAATTAGGGGTAACAAATATTTCGATCCGCTTGGCAATTGTGGATGGTCCCTTTAATTCATGGCATGGTTTTATGTGTTGCCAGACAGCCTTTACCATTTTGATGCATGTCAGTAAAAATTGTCATGGCAGAGTTACGAGGAAAAAGAAAATGGTATACCGACTCCAGGTTACAGGAAAATTCGTCCCCGGATAATTCGTCCCCGGAAAATTCGTCCCCGGAAAATTCGTCCCCGCAAATTCGTCCCTGGATAGTTCGTCCCCGAGGATAATTCGTCCCCTAGGAAAATTCGTCCCCGGATAATTCGTCCCCGAGGATAATTCGTCCCCGGATAATTCGTCCCCAAGGAAAATTCGTCCCAGGATAATTCGTCCCCTAGGAAAATTTGTCCCCGAAAATAATTCGTCCCCAGAAAATTTTACAAAGTTAAAAGTTTCTGACTTTACTTTCTAAAACCCTTGTCGAATGGACTGTAGTAGTAACTACTACTTTCGATTTTTCTCATTCAGTGTAATATCTCTCTTTACTACCCTACTAGCTAGTTACCTACCCCACTATTTTTATAGTAGGTAGAGGTAGGCAGGCAAAATATTTTATTGAAGAATTTAGAGCTTTTCTTTCATTCTGACCAGTAAAAATACTTATTTGAAGAAAAAAAAATTTATTTCGCCTGCCTACCTCTACCTACTATGAAAAAAGTGGAGTAGGTAACTAGCTAGTAGGGTAGTAAATAGAGATATAACACTGAATGAGAAAAGTCGAAAGGAGTAGGTAGTAGTTATTACTAGAAAGTAATGTCAGAAACTTTCAACTTTTGTTAAATTTTCCGGGGACGAATTATCCTCGGGGACGTATATTCCGGGGACGAATTTTCCAGGGACGAATTATCCACGGGGACGAATTATCTGGGGACGAATTTTCCTCGGGGACGATTTTTCCAGGGACGAATTTTCTCGGGGACGAATTTTCCGGGGACGAGTTTTCCGGGGACGAATTATCCGGGGACGAATTTTCCTAGAGCCCCGACTCCATGAGGTCAGAATTGGGTGAGTTGGATAGAACATTTGATCACTGATTCGAAAGAGTGGATCAGTATGCATTCTTAAGGCGTGATAGCCAAGAGTTGTTTTAAAAAGTTAAACTATTCTTTGTGCGTTATATGAAACTGAAAGATAAAATAATTTCAAACTTGACCTATTTGACCAAGACCAAGGTTTTGTCGTTGTCGATGATGGTCTTTGATGTAGAAATAATGCCAAGAAAAATGCGCGAGGACCCCAAACTCACTTTTCGGGATTGATTGGATGCATTATTAGCCCTAATAAGAAAGAATTCGAGGCTGAAATAGACTTATTTATACACATTTGCCATGTGTTTCTTGGTAAGAATGTGATAGGGTCAATGGCGGGGAGTAAAAAACGAAAAACAAATTGAAATTTGTTTGCCTGTCAGCCCCCATGTCGGTTTTCTGGTTCCCCTTGTTCAGCATGTTGCCCCAACAACCTGCTTATACCAGTTGGAAAGCCCGGAGTGCTGAGGACATAGCATCGATTGAGATCTTAGGGAAGCTGCGAACAGATATCCCACAACCTATTCCAGGTCAATCACTGCATAATATGCCCCTGGAGGGAGCCCCCCTCCCCCCCCCCCCCCCCAGCCATTCGGAGACCTCAAGCCAACACGAAATGATGCTGGAGGCCATGCAGATTCAACCACTCGTTGGAAAACAGGATGAAATTTGGTTGGCAGCGGACTCATCGACAGCGGATGGGACTATGGATGAGGATGTGACGTGATACGACGCTTCACAATCAGACGTACTAAGGAGGCCACAACCAGAAGACGTCAAGACAATTGTTGACAAAAGGAAACAGGACGTCATTTTCATTTTACCGTAAATACTCCACTCACCTGACTCATTTTCCGTCTCGCCATCTGTTGCTGTTTCTTGTGTACTGTGCACTGCATCCTCTTCTCGCTTCAGCCAATGACGTGTGATGAAGAATTTAAAGTCGGCAAATAGAATTGGTTCGGCCTTCTCATCCCAATTTCCAAGGGCAAGTTCATTCTTTATGAAATAATAGAATTAAAAAGTTAAGTAAGAAGACAACGGCAGGATACTTCTTTCATTTCTAGGTTGCTTTTGTACCATAAAATTATAAAAAAATTGTTGACTTTTCAAATAAAAGTAGAAATTTCTGCGTTGAAAAATGCCTTTTTTTGAGGTGAAAATTGCTCCTGCCTTTTCTGAGTCTAAGTTGCCCTGCCTTTTTGAAATCCTGGCTGAAACACTAAGTAAGGTATTCAAAACAAGGTGCGGAAAATCAAACTTTTTTATCTTGAGATTTTAAAAAATCTTTGAGACCCAGTTGACCCCTTTGCAGGCATTTTTGAATGTTCATGGTACAAATCAACTTTACTCATTAACATACTTTTCGATAGATTTGACACTAGTAAAGTTTGTTTATTCATGATTTATTAGAGTAATAGTGTTACCCCTAATAAAAATGGCAGCCAAATTTTGCTGATACTCTTAACTGTTTACTTCCAAACTCTTTATCTATGCCAGGTCCTTGGCAAGAAAGGTATTTTTGGTCATGCCTTTGTCAGCTTCTGGCAGAGTAAAGTATTTTTACTTTGGGCTTGGCAGTTTCTGATAAAATCATTTCCATTGACTGCTGCACTTTCTGTCAGAAACAACCAACAACTGGCATTATATCGTGAAAACAGTTAAATAATAGGCAATCGTGAACACAAACAAGCCCTAGGTAATCTGCAACTCTGACGAACCTTCCTCAGGGGTGTTTTGGAGCGGATATCGGCTAATTTCCATTCATGAACAAGCTCCTCAATCTGCGAGATGAAACGCTCCCATTCTGATGCGGTCGTGAAGTCGGTAATTTCAAAAACTTCCGTGTCCTGAAAGTGAAACACAAAACGTACAATGTAGGCCCCTTATGTTGGCAGAAAATTTTAAGACTATAACAAGTGATTGTTGACAATGCCTGGAGACTGAAAACAGTAGCAACACAAAGGAATTGCATCAATATGCCATGCGAATCACACCAGATTGACGTCATGACGTCACACCGTGACCGTGGGCGTGGGCGTCAACACTATAGCCAACTCAAACCCATCGAATGCGAGCAGGAAGCAACCATTTAGTGGATAAGTAGGGGTGAAAGGGTGACCATTACAAGGAGAAGCAAATGTACTGGAATAATGTATTAGTGACCGATATGGGGAACGGGGTGGTAGTTTCTTAAGGGACCTGGCGAAATAAGCTTCCGCCTCCCTATGCTTTCATCACCGGCTATCAAAGGTCCATGTGAATGTAGAATACAACCTGAATGTAGTCAATATGTATGTTCGTTGACTAACAGTGTGTCAGCGACTTAGAAATTGCTGTTATTCGGTCATTTTTGTAGAAAATTTGATTTTGGCCTACCTCTTCCGCCATGATTGATTGTAGTCGTATATAAACTACAGCACGAGAAATCCAGCTTGGCCGTGGAGCCTCATGGTGTCTCCCATCGGAGGTGTCTCAGGTCTCGTTAGGGAGTTTTTCCCAAATGTAGGCCTACGCGATGAAGACGTGCCCCAACAGGATGTAACATCTATTTTAAAATGCGTTTCCAAAGTGAATGCATGAGGACAACCCATTTGTGTCGTATATCACTGGAAACGCCCGATTCCCCTGATTCTGCAGGATGTTAAATCGGGCATTTTATTTCTTTAAATAAATCATAAGCGTCGCATTTGCTCCTAGCTCTGTTCACCATCCCAAATGGCAATATTGCCAATTGGGCCGGACAATCACGAAAAACCCCAAATATTATACATTTCTTCCTGAAAAATTCTTACAGTGACCATTTTCCCATGAAAGACAGTTGCTTACGCTACACAAAAAACCAAAAAAAATCGAGGGTCAACCATTGAACTTTTGAGATATGTTGAATTTTGCACAAATCAGCGAAAAAACGCACCAACTGGCACTGGACGGCATTTCAACACGGGGCCGACGCACATCCCAAGTTCAGTGTACACATACGTCGGCAACAACAGTAAAATGCGTAGTTTCTTGTTAGCCGCCTATTGAGTAGCGCTCTAGGTTTCAAAAACTCAAAAAAAACATGTCTTTGCCAAAACAACTGCTCGAATCAACACTGACATACTGTGAGGACCGAGAAATCAATGATTTTAGGAACTGGGGGGGGGGGGCGCGCATGAATAAAAAAAGCTCCCTAATGAGACCTCACATCGGAGGTGCAGTGCTTGCCCCATCTCCTCCCACCGTCGCAATGGGTTATGCACACTGTTAAATCCGCTAGCGCTGTACATTTTGCATACAACGACCGTACATAGTTTTTCCCAGATTTGTAGGCTTTTGCGGAATTCCGATCCTTTCTTCAAGCCCCGCGAAATGTTTTTCTGAACCTAAATAGTGTAGCCTACACCAGCAAAACTTTCAACCAATCACAAGGAAGCAAATGTATTGCAGGGACAAATTTACCCCCTTATTTACCTTAGAATACCCTCAAAATACAAATACCTTACAGTACCCTAGCCAAAAGTAATTGTTTTTAGTATAGGGTGGTCTTTTCCACGTTTTTTTCCCCTCGGATCCGGAGTTCCATACCGTGAAAGCCGACTCTGAATCCGAACGTTGCCTCCCACGCTGACTCTCCAACCCGATTTCCAATCTTACCTACACTATATGTATATATACATATACATATAACATAATTAGATAATTAGTATCTCAGATTTGGTGGGTATTTGCCGACATTGGCTGGTGGTTGTATCAAGCTCATATAGCTTGCACATTCCTCTAAGTTTCGCTTTTAACATTAATGGTAGGCCTTTAGATGAGAAGCCCCCCCCCCCCCCCGAAAAACTTTTGCAAAAGTTCCTCTGGATTCTATTTGTGCCTATATGATATATGCCATGAAGTTGCATTTACGGTTAACCAATTGAAATAAGCTAAAGGTGCACTTGCAACATGATAAAGTTCATGATTGATGGAGGTTAAGTTGATGATTGACAATAATGTTACTGTCTAAAGTTCAACTGGTATTCAATAATGAAAAAGCTACAGAAGTTCTGGTGATGATGGTTGTGATATCAAGTTCGTTGTCAAACCATAAAGTTTGATGGTTCAACAATGAACTTGATGGTCCATCCATAAAAGTTGATGGTTCATTTTTCCTGGGCACAGTCACCAAACGATAGAGCTGTTGCCCAACACTAGATTATCCCTCTTTCACGGTGTCGTTTCAGCCGGTCATCTGTGACCTCGGTTGCTCAGAGCTGTGTCACATTACTATTAGTGATCACACTACCACAGTTTAATGACAGGTAGTCAGCGAGGCCACAT
This sequence comes from Lineus longissimus, assembly GCF_910592395.1. NCBI lineage: Eukaryota > Metazoa > Nemertea > Pilidiophora > Heteronemertea > Lineidae > Lineus > Lineus longissimus. The sequence goes on from NC_088322.1 coordinate 6,902,060, forward strand.
ACGTGGAGACATGACGTCGAGCGCATAAATAGCTTGGCTCACCCTTTACTCGTTCATTATTCCCTCTGCAGTCTTTTGAGTCGATTCATCCGGTTCATCTGCTCCCTCTGCTTTAGTGTAAATTTTCGCTTTCTGTCGCCTGACGACTTGCCTTGCGAGCATTTGCTTCTAGTGTGAGCATGCTGGGGTATACACCTTTCCAGAAATGGGGCGCTGAGTGTCCGAAATAGTGATGTCATAAGGGAAAACTAGGCCTTATGGTGGAGGGACAAAAGAGATAGTCGTTTACCAACACACATGCCTTTAATGACGGACAAGGGGGAAAAAGTTAGTTCCAATGCAAGCCACCAATTTCGGGAAGCATGTTTCTATACTCTAGTTTCTCATTCCTGACGTCCAGCAAGATCTTTACAACGTGCACATTTCTAGGCCCGTAATGGGATAATATTTAGGCCTTCTATAATTACCATTATTGACGCAGCTGGTCAATCAAGTACAGTACAACCTCTCTAATGCGGACACCCATGGGACTGGGCGCTGTCCTTTATAGGGAGGTTATGCCATTATTGTCCAAAAGGTGTAGTCATATTTATGAACACGGGAGTCGTGAAGCCTGCATATTCCATATTCCATTTAGTTTGTCAAAAAAATGGATTCATGTGTATGAACATGGGGGTCGTGAAGTTATTACATATTACATATTCCATTTAGTTGTATAAATATTAACTACTTCAAATAATTTGATGCCATTTATATGCGAACTTGAAATTAGTTAATTGGCATTTCTAGTGGATCGGAGGTAATATTAATTTGCCAACATTGATATATGCAGGTTGTGTTCGCACACTACATATTACATAGACAGCGTACATCATTATAGTAATACTTGTTATTAGAGCACAAGGGGACAAACAACTCAATGAACTGCAATTAATGTTACAATATACAGTAGCTTGGCAATGTGATGCACAGTGAAGATAATTAAACAATACATTCTGTTTTAATTAGGAGAGCAACGGACATTAAATTCACTCCACTCCAATTAACTGAACATAGTGTCTAATATGTTCATCAATTACGCAAACTTCACACCTGTTAGGTCTAATCGACTACCTAAGTGAACACGGGAAGCCATTGTTTTTGTTTACTGTCCGCAATTGTGAGATGATTGGACCAAAAAGTCACCATGACCGTGTCCGCAATTCGGAGTAGAGAGGTGTCCGCTCTACCGAGGTTTTTGTTAAAGCAAATGACTTAGAAAAAATCGGGACTGAACGTACATGTCCGTAATGCGGAGGTTTCCGCCTGGCAGAGGTGTCAGCAAGGGGAGGATCTGCTGTATAGGCATAAAGAAACTTACCTCCGTCGTGGGGCCACCAAAATGTACACATCGCTGGCTTACTACAGTCAATGGACGTTAGGCGTGCGAAACTAGAGTATATAGATCCGTTGCGAGCTTTTGCTGCCTTGCTAGACATTTGTTACTAGCAATAGAAGCATGCTGGAGTATAGATAAAAATCCGTTGCGAGCTTTGCTGGTGGTGATAGACCTTGCGATACATTTGTTACTAGCAATAGTAGCATGCTGGGGTTTATACATGTGTACGAAAATCCGTTGCGAGCTTTGCTGGCGGTGATAGACCTTGCGAGACATTTGTTACTAGCAATAGTAGCATGCTGGGGTTTATACATACAAATCCGTTGCGAGCTTTGCTGGCGGTTACCTTGCGAGCATTTGCTGGGGTATAAAAATGCGACGACTCTATAGGAGAAGTCACACTCGATTATTTTTTGTTCCTAAACATCAGCTGTGTACTTGCTCGTTTCCCCAATCACGTTCTCGGGAGTTTCTTGCCGCACTGCATGTAAATACATGTAGGCCTCACGCCGTGATGTGTGTATGTGTGTTTTTCGCCTTTGGGGCATGTATCTTGCAAGTACATTTTGACCGAACCTCATTTGCACACTATAAAACCTTGTTTTTATGGGTACACATCCAATATTCCAGTCGATGGAATAGATCCCGCCCCCAAATCACACTATAAAAGGGCTACTAAGATCTATTCAAAGGCATGGCCAATGGGCCTACCACCGAGGCAGAATGACATCTGGCCGACTTCAGTATGGTCAATTTCAAGGTGTCCGCGGCCGATTACGACGATCGTTTCGACTGATCGGTTTTGTCACCAATTGCGCAAGAGTGGCAGACAGATATCGTGTCTTCTTTCCTATAATGTCCTCAAGGTCATCCTAGGCCTGTATAAGCGGGTATCTAGTTTCAGTTGCTCACTTTGCCAATTGTGAAGATGGATGGTCAAGAGCCATTGCGAAAACGCCGGAGAAGTTACACAGTTAGAGAGAAAATAGCCTACCTGCAGGACCTTGAGGCTGCGCTGTTGGACGGAACCGTCAACAACATGCGTGAATTTGCAGAACACTATGGAATCTCAGTCCGAACAATGCAGAAATGGAATTTGGAAGAACTAGAAGAAAAAGCTGGTGAAGGAAAAGGCAAAGTCCGACACGTAAAAGAGGGGAACGTTGGTCTTTGGCCTGATGTTGAAGAGAGACTAATCGTCTGATTTAGAGGGGTTAGAGAAAAAAGGCTGCCTGTCGCCGTCGAAGACGTCCAAGATAAAGCTATGTCAATTTTCGAAGACTGGTGGCACGCGTTACCCGCTGACGATAGACAAGATTTCATCCGGACACGACCAGTCATGCACGAATTCCACGCTTCGAACGGCTGGGTAGCGAACTTTATGGACCGGAAGAAAATTTCATTCCGGAAAGCTAACAAAAATACGACCACCCTCCCAGCTGATGCCGCCAATCGTGTGCAAGTGTTCAGAGACAACGTCACGGACACGATCGACCGATTTGAAATTCCGATGAGACTTCTCTTTAACATGGATCAAACGTTTGCCTTGTTTGAGCTACGACCAACGTACACATGCAGCATAAAGGGAACAAAGTTCGTGGACATCCGCACCTCAAGGTCCAACACCAAACTTGGATGTACAGTTACTCTTGCAATCACTGCAACCGGCGGAAAAGTGGCGGCTCACGTGACTTTCCCAAATAAAGGATTCGTCAGGCAGCTTGCAGCCTTGGCGGACCAAGAGCTACCAGAAAACGTGGTCATAACTTCATCAGCAACAGGTTGGATGAAGGAGGAGACAGCCGAACACTGGTTTGAACACGCCTTCCAACCGTATCTAACCGCAGAAGAGGCTGAACAGTTTTTGTTACTGGTAGATCGGTACCTGGTTCATCGAACGGAAAATCTCGGTGTGCAAACTATGAACCTTGGGGGAATCCTCGATTTCATTCCCGCCATTTGTACATCACTTGTCCAACCCCTGAACCTGACTGTCATGAGATCCCTCAAGAACCTTATGCGCAAGAGGTGGAAAGCATGGAAAAAGAACCACACGGATAGAGAGGGCCGATGCGAACCAATTCAGCTGATGGATGTTGTCACCATTGTAAGTGAGGCTTGGGCTGCTGTTGATGGGGCCGTGATTGAAAAATTTTTTGAGATGGCATTGCGATCGGTCCCTATTGAAGCTGGGCCATTCCCCAACCTTGAAGAGGATGAGGAAGAGGAGGAACCGGGTCTGGAATTCGTACAGGTTGAAAGGGACGAAATTAATATGGACTGAACTCTTATCATTTGGACGTTGAGCATTATGACATGTAAAACTTAAAGTTTCCGTTTAGGATTTGGTAACTACTGCAGGAGTCCTTAATTATTGTTTCAGAATTGTTCTCGTAATCTATGGATAAATAGTGGAAACAGCAATCTTAATTGTGATAAGTAAGTATTCAAGTAGAATAAATGACTATGAAAGGAGAATCTTGTTTACTTGATTTTTCGACAATTACCCTATCCAAAACCTGTGGAACTCTAGAGTAATTCTTATGTTTGGAACTGGCACCGTAAGCCTAGCATTCGCTAACGTTAAGACAGGTTTTCATGTGCATTTTTAGTGTAAAAGGTGGTGTTAACGCTAGGGATTGTGTTATCGGAGCCAGTTCTTAACCTCTCGTGAAAGCACTCTTACATGACAAGTCCATAATACAAGCGCTAACGGTAACGTTAGTCTTAGGATTTCCTAAAACTCGCATTTATCCCAGATCTCGCCCCAAACCTTCCAATCCCAATAAATCAATTCACCGATTAATTTTTTGAGCCACCCTGTATAAAACCGCGGGTTGCAATAGGTCTTCTCATCAAATGGGATCAATTTCAAATCCAGACTACATGTCGATTTCACGACCCTACAAGCGACTGAGCGAAGTTGCTTCAGACATTCATAGAGAACCCGACCTTAGCCAATCATGGTAAGGTCCCATTGTAAAGACACCATGCATGTGAAATGAGTTGGCCGGTCACGCAAGATTTTAATGAGGTGGACACTTGTACCCATAAAAACAAGGTTTTAGAGTATATAAATCGGCGTAAGTGGTATTTAGGAGCTGAACGAATGCCATTGTATTGGAATTGATCTCGCGATGTGATTTATTGCCTCGCTTTCGCTTTTCAGACAGAGACGATTTTACGCCTGGGACAGAATCCCCGTCTCTCTGCTTTTCTATTTTCTCCTTCGACAATTTTCAAGTAAGTTGTCCCATCACTCCCAATACTTCTTAGCGAGACGACAGATGTCCCCGACGATGTTTTTAAAGCCTTATATGTTAGAATGAAACTTAAATGAACTGTTCTCAAAAGCATAAAAATTCTAGTCGTCTGCTACAATATGCACATTTTCTCATAACATCTGTATTTTATGGTAAGAACAAAATAGTACTAAAACTAACCATTAACCATTAATTTGGTTAAAAATAACCATTTCGATATTTCACAGTCGGTGCAATAGGAACAGAAAGAACATACAATTATAAATAATTTAAAAAAAATTATGGTCCGTTCGTAAATGTTTTGTCCGCATCGTTAGGGGTTTTGGAGGGCAAACTACTGGCCGATTTCTTTTAGTTCGGATTTTATTGATCCCATCCTGTATAATCGGTGATTTTCAATATACTCCTCCTCTCTATATTTCATCCTCACATAATCATTGATTTTCAGTATACTCCGCCTCTCGATATTTCAAACATATACGAGGTATAGGAGTGTCAAAAACCTGTATCTCGTGATGTATTGATCGTTGCCTCAAAGCCAAACAGAATTTTAGGGGTTCAGAATTCTCAGTACAGCGAAGTTGAACGGTCGTTTTTAGGGTCACCTGGATAGGCCTTTTTTCTGGATATTTCTCTATCCCTTCGTGGCACCGGCACATGAGTATGCACAAAAAATAATAACCTGAACAGTTTCATCCAGATTGATCAAAAAATAAACTGTACATCGCGGAAAATGTCCGAATTCAATGCAGTACATATGTGCACAAATGCATACGAATATTGTTTTCGTTGCCATGATTACTAAAATTCAAAACTAATTCAAAGAAATCCGACCAGTATATCGCCCTCCAGAACCCCAAACAATGCACCGGACTTAACATTTACGAATTGACCATAGGTCTATATTTGATTTTGAGAGTCTGATCTTAACGTTACTCTTAACATGGAGGTATTACCTCCATGCTCTTAAGTATGATAGACAGCGAATAGGTTTCCTCCTGCTTTACATTACAAGTCGCCCAATATTCGCCGTCTTTATATTGAGCTACATGCACAGCAATCCTAGTTGACGCTCAGCTGCTATCAACTTGATATTTTAGAATTTCAGTAGCCAAGATGACAATTACGAGGAGACCCAGTTGCATAACTGACCACCACGCACGGGTCATGCGAACTAGTTACGCAATCCAGTCTGTTATCTCGGGTACATTATCCGGCCCGGGCTGTTATCATGGTTAGGCTGCAGCTGGTAACAAGATAGGGACCGATATAAATTGCGCCGCTCCCAATTATCATCAGATCCACGAAATTTTTGATAGAGACGGGTAAGTTTTTCAGTGATTTTACCGAATTTTAGGGATCGTGCCTTTACAAAAAAGCGCCGATAAATTTCAGAAAACGCCTGAAATCTATTAAACCCTCTGCCAGGGTCGGGTTTTGTGGGGTTTAGGGCGCCCAGCCTACTCCCAGGTTCGGGTTTTGTGGGGTTTAGGGCGCCCGGCCTGCGCGTGGTTATAATGTACAGCATTATACACATTTTATTTTTTAAATGTGCGATATCTCGATAAATCTTGACCGGTTTTCAAGTGCTTGTTTAACCAACTGAGAGAGCAGATTGGAGCGATGAAATCAACAAGGGCATGCGCAGATGCTTGTATGCGCGAACGTATTAGAAAATATACTCCCAGTAAAATTCGTAATCCAGAGTGACGGCTGACGCGGCTTGCGCAGGAGAGGCGAAGTCGATTTGACGAGCCTTGGTGTGAAGGGCGAAACTCGGCCCGAACAACTAGGAAAACGGGGACCCTTGCCTGACTCGTTTCGACTTTGCTATTTTATGCCCCATATAGACAACCAGAGGATATTTCCGATTTTGATGCGATTGGTTGGGTGTTGACGGGGCAGAAGCACTGCCACCATCGTACTGTGTTTGCATAACCAGCCATAAACACCTCCGAAGGGCTGGCTATATGGATACTCCAGTCCAACCAGTCGACCTTCAAGAGCACCGCAGAATAGCGTAATTTATTGCGGAGACGTACGATAACGTGGCCTTGGCTTTCTTAATAATAAGTAATTTTGAACCATGAATCAACCGGCCTAATAATATTTCTTCATCTTAATTTGCAGACGCGGCGAGTTCTGAACAAAAACGTGACCCTCGAAATGAAGATAATCCTCGGTTTAGTATTTGCAGCATGCTTCATCACAGGTAGGTAATCCTACCGACTGAGTTTTCAGCTGAGGCTTACATATCTAAATTTTTTCCCACAAATTATTACTTTTTCTTGTTTGCTTACAGCCGCTCACTCGGCGGTCTGTGTTGAAAGTGACATCACTCCGTTTGCGGGGAGCTGGTACAGCGGTGGAAAGAAGGCACTTGCGGTGTCGGATGAGGGTGTATTGACACTCTTTTCCTATACACGAAATGGTGTTCTTGAGATACATGTCACGTGCAGCGAAAAGAGCGGCGTCCGCGTCGGATCATTCGTAATGGCAGCGTAAGTTCGGAGATTATTACATATATAAGTCACTGAGTCCACTAAGGCTTTTCACTACGTTGCAATACCTTTTCATGTACCTCAGATACTCTGTTTTTCGCTGAGACGTGAAGCCTTAAATGGTTTATGAATAACCAAAAAGGGTTACTCCTTATTTGACCGTTAAAGGACTCCCTGGAAATGTGCTTTGATGAGTGTACCAGATGAGTGTGCTGTATAAGAGACTGAGAAGTTGTCACAAGGCCGACTTTTTGTTTCGCAATCACGATGACAGTTTCATTTCGGTAAAACATCTTTCAAAATCCTAGCGAGGGCATCGACTAAGGCCTATCTCCACTTTAGAGTAGACTATCAGGCAGCTTGTTTGGCCTTGATCACGCCATGTTGCCCACGGGCGAAAGACTTCGTAGAATACCCACTGCACGAAAGGGGCCCTGATGAGAAAAAGATGGCCGCCTTTAATGCAACTTCTTTGTTGTCGTTTTGTCATTCGCTTACTTTATTTCCAGGCAATTCGGTGGAAATGATGTGTCCTTGTGTATGGTAATTTCAAAAGGCAAAGGAAACGTACAATTATATGTCGAGATACCAAAAGCTCCAAGTGAGTATGGACATTCATGAAACTCGAGAAAAATGAATTGCTTGAAAGCTTTATATAAGTGACCCCGTCTATTTTGAGCCAGTCTACCCTATCAAGAGGAACTAAACCTAGTTCATCACCATAAAAGTATTTTCACTCTGCCCCATTAATGTTGTTACAATTAAAAGATAGTTTTTAATTTGGTGCGCGGCCTACAGCGTCGTCGTATTAATCAAGCGCCTTCATGATGACATCATGGTGAAGTTTTTTTCGCATCCACGCAACGCAATTCTCCCTTTAATTCTCCCTCTTCCTCCACAGAAACTCCACCTTATGTTGTTGGTGGATCGCAGACCGTCGACGACTATTGCAAAGATGTCACGATGGCAGCAATAACTCTCACATCTACTCCCTCTAGTGACTAATACCAACAGAACAAACTCAAAGACATCATGAGGACACAAATCGAACACTCTGCATGTACTCTCAGCCAATTTCTGTGTCGTTATCGAGCTCTATAAATGAATGAAAATGTAATCCTTATAGCCAGAATTCATGCGTTGTTTATTATTTTTAGCATAGACTTAATGTAATGTCTTCTTACTGTGACGATTTTTGTTGTTGTCATATGTTGTTTCCAAACAAAAGACAGCAAGCGATACATTTTTTTCATTTGATTAAGACTATATGGATTCAGGAAAATCTATACTTGTTAAGACAGATAGAAACATATCCCAAAAACTGAAGGGAAATTCGAAAACGGAAAATATCAAAAACGCTACACCAGTGCATCTTTACTGATCGGAATTGACGAGAAAGATGATAAGCCTTGTCCGATTACGTGACTTAGGCCTAACCGAATAGTGACTTAAAAGCCAGCCGGTAAAGTGACCCACCGAACAAGTGACCCAAAATAAACCGATTAGGTGACGCATGTCCCCACCGTTTACATGTAAGTGACACCCCACTACCGATCAAGTGTCCTCATGATATTTGTCGGCGTGTTTTCCGTCGTCTGGTAGCATGGTTAGCGGGGTATTTCGTCTTCCCGATATGAAATGGTTTCTGGCCACCAGGAAGCCATCTTGGAAATCCTGTTTTTTAAGTTGTGTTATTTTTCAAGCAAATAATTGCAGCCCAGAACGTGTAAACTTTTATGGCGGCCTTATCCAAATAGGCTGGTAAGAGATTGTTCAGCGAACTACGGATGTATCTCATATTTTCACCTCTGACTTAATGGTAAATAAATAAAGCAACTGAAGCCATCTGTCGGTGTTGTCACAACCACGGACAACAACGACGACATGAGTGTTCCGATAGTACTACGTGTAGTAATAACCATTGGGAGCAATAAATAACATAAAACTGTAAAGCACAATTTTGCTAACATCAATCGATTCAAAAACACACAGATAATAATCAAATCATCGACCTCATCGATCAGTGGAATCTGTAAAGCTTCATTGTGAAAAGAATTGAACAATTAATTTGAACATTACAATGACCACACTCTTCAATGAATATTAACAGCAGTCGTCTAGAGGATGCGCGGAGGCTGCCGAATATTGTGGGCGGTGACAGTTCAAATGTAAATGTTGAATGTTAAGAACTTCTTACTGTCTTTTTTATCAAATTCATCAAACTCCCCGCAGACGAGATTTTCATCGTATATAATCATTATCGCAGCGATGAGCGACAGTGCGATTAGGGAATGTGACTCGTTACGAAACTGAGCACTGAGACAACTCATGTTCCTCTGGCATGTCTGGATTCAGTACCAGACTGACAGTGTATTGTGACCCACAAGGATTACGGCCATCATGCCCTGCACGATTTAAGTAAAACCGTGTTTGGTGGAAACGTGCATTAAAACCGGTGTTACGTTTTTATGTGTTTCCGTATTTGTTGTTTTCCCTTATTGCTTGGAAACGCTAAAAGATAGATTGGCACGCTCCCTCCCCTGTGGTCCTATTTGGCAATCTCACTCCGCGAATGCAAGGACTCCGATGAGAGCTCAACGAAGGGCAATGTGACAGCCTCCATAGAGGCCATCGTAGGCGTTACTTCTTGTCTTGACAAACCCTATACGAATCCCGAGATCCGGGTCTATGAGTATGACTCATGACAAGCACGGGCTTCTATTAGTACAGACATATATTGGTATATATGTCCGCGTCCCAAATAAAATGGACGAACTCCTATTAATTTCGTTCCTCTACTCTATGATGTGGGTCAATCGTGTGTTCGGTGATCACCACCATTCCTTCTGCCGAACTGAAGCGCACGAGTGGATAAAAAAGAGTGCAAGTAAGGAGAGGACCATATTGGCCTGTGCGGTGCTCTGCCATTTCGACCGCGCGTGTGGATCGTTCACTTATATATTAAAGTCTACGAGGTATTGTGCCAGTTTCACACTGAACGCGATGACTTTGAAGTCTTTCTCAAATAATGCCATTCATTCGGAGTTGGACCAAGTTTTCTACTGCAAGGTAGTACATGTATTTGTGTTGCAGTATCAGCTTGTGGATGTTGGTTTTCTTCTGCTAATGTTTTGCACGTATGCTCGAAAAACATTAAGTCTGTGCCATCACCGGATACGATAATTATGTTGTGCCGTGGAGATGGATTTCTAAGCATTCGATTTGAAATTGTTGCGTGTGTTTGTGACAACGCCACTCTTTCATTGCCAAAGGACTTTTACCTCGCACTCCTCGAACTAAAGGAACTTTGATCTTTTGGCACTTGATCCCAGGTCCATTGAAAAACAGAAAGCAAAAAAGGGTCAAAATAACTTTTGAGCAAAACTTTTCTCCGTGTAAGTATGTCCTTGGCCAGGTTATTCAAAACAAATTTTGTCACTAACGCTGGCATTAACTTCACTTGGCTTTATCTCCTTCCGTTAAGTCCTTTAGACTTAACGCCAAGTTAAGTTAACGCCAGCGTTTGGGACAAAACTTGTTTTGAACAACTGAGGCCTAGTTGTCAAGTCGCGGCTGATCCATCAGTCAGTAGGGCCTACTGGAGCGAGAATGACCACAAGATGCACAGGGCTATTGCAAACTTCTTATTAGCCCGTGGTTCGGCTAGGCTCCCGATGCAGCCCTATTTCGTCATTATATTTATCTTTCTCTTCGGGGAGGGGCGAGGCCAATATCACTTCATCCGGAGGTCGAGGTTCCACCGGCCGCCAGACTTTTATTGGGCACGACAGCGAGAGTATGCTCAGGATCCAAGATTATTCACATTTCAGTAGTACATGTACATTAGAGAAAATATTCATCTGCCTATAGCTGCTGCTATAGCCCCAATATATTACCATTATTTTCAATTTCAGCAAAGCCCAGGATTGCAGAAATGTGTCTGTTCATCTGACTCAGGTAGTACAATGCATTCCGTTGATCACATCGATTGATTGGTGAGGCGAAATACATGTATCACAACTTCTCGTTTTTCATCAAGATAAATTTCTGTCGGATTAACCAATTTACAGAAAGACCAGTGGACATACGATGTACATACTGGGTGTATATACTGTAGAACTTGCAATAAGCGAGGAAATCAGAATAGACCTAGTTATTGTATATGCATTGTACCATATACAATGCATAGTTTTATCCTTAATAGTTTTCTGGATTGTAGCAATATCTCCAGGTTCTGAAAGTAGAGAGTCTAACGGAAAGAACAACAGACAAAATGATGGCAAACAGGTGAATAATACCACATCAACACCTACACTCCCAAATACTACAACTAGTCCTGTCCTGGAGAAGAGCACGCACACTTCAACATCAACGCCTGCTACTACAACTATACAAGACAAGGGTACGTACTAGTATGCTGCGATTGTTTGTGTCGAATACTATTGCAACTTAAAAAGTCGGGGGCACGTACTAGAATATAGCATGCTGTGACGTTTGTGCCAAATCCTATCACAACTACATGTATTACAAGACAGCGGGTACATGTACGTACTAGTATACTTTAACGTTTGTATCGGATTCTTTTGCAAATAAACAAGACGGAGGTACGCACTTGTATACTACGATGTTTTATAACATATCCTATTGCACCTATACGAGCAATGTAGATGTACTGCAATGAAAATGAGAGATGAAGTATCAGTCATGTTTTATTAAACTGGGGAAGACAACGCATCCCACACTGTCTTCTGGCCTAGTTTTTACAGTGATGTCGCGCGCTGGTCATCTGACGACGGCATTAGGCTTCTCGAACCAGCCATATTCGAATCACTTGTGTTATTTTTTGCAATCACCCAACCTCGCATCAGAATTGGCCGATTACCGAATGATATTTTATTGTAAGTCAATGATTTCCGTTACAGACAAACCACCACTGGAAAACGGCAAATATAAAATGTACTTTTTGCACAACTGCCCAAAACACCGGATTTCTTCAAAATCGAAACCTAATTGCATGATTCCAGTGGTGACGGTAAGCATTAAGGAAAAACGTAATCTATTGAACTTTCTTCGAAAGTTATATACGCACTTGATGTGTGCTGTTGAGAATGGTAAGGCGACGACTTATCAAATCAAACTTGAAAAAAGGGCTGGTCCAGATTCAACCTATTTCATGAGCGATTGTGAAACAATTCCAAGAAAATGCACGTATGTGTCATGGTGAAGTATGGAAAGTCGGATACACTGAGCTATAGGTAGACACTCACTAATCCAGTGCGCCCACTTTGGTGGGTTTCTGTGCGTTCTGGATGAATTGATTTCTCGCTTTTGCAGTTTCAAAACGCTGCAAAAATCAACTGTCAAGTGTGCGACAAGGCCTTCAGTTGTGGATTGTATCTTTTGATAGGTTTTGCTGATTCGTTTGGTGCATGTAGGCTACACTCTTTAAGTTAAATTGCCCCCTAGACAAATCGTCCTCTTCCAAGTGCCCACCGTTAAATTGCCCCCTAGCCAAATTGCCCCCAGTAATATTGCGCTTTCATGAGATCGTCATTTTCATAATGGATAATGTATATAGCCTCGTTTTCACCAAAGAGGTTTGGGTGAGACAACCAAAATCGCTTGGGCTGGTGCAAAATGTGGAAGCATTTCAAAAGCATTTAAAACTACATTATTCGATATTTAATTTGAGATGTTTTAGAATAGAAATTGATACCTCACTGTCAGTATTGATTGTCTCACCCAAACCGCTCGGGTTGAGCTAAAATATTCGGCTACGCCTCGGTTTTGGTCTACATTTTAGGTCCACCCTCACGGTTTGGGTGAGACAACCAATACCTCCAGTTCGATATCAGTTCCTTAAATATATTTCATGGTGGTGAAAGATCAGTTTCTCCACAATGATTTAAGGAATCTTTGAGTTTCACCGAATCCATCATAAGTTTCAAGATCTCTTGTGGTCAAAGCCATAAATAATTTTGAAAAATGGAGTTCACTACGACTGGTCGAAAGCTTCTCTTAGATGGGTTTGCATAGGACTTGGCTGGAGGGAGGGAGTCTTGGGAGTGTAAACGGAGGAAAAAGCACTTTTGTAAAGAATGAGTTCAACTCCAAAGGGGGCATTTTCACTGGGGGCAATTTAACGGGGGAGAAGGGGGCAATTTTACAGGGGGTTATTTTACTGTGGGCAATTTTCTGGTGGGAATTGTCGGGGGCCAATTGACCGGCGGGGGGGGGGGTTATTGTCCTAGAACCATTTCGGCCGTGAGAAAGTGATATGAATTTGGTGCAGTAGCGACTCTCTTGGAGCCTCACAAACAACTGATTCCTGCGATTTCCAGCGTTAAAACTCATTGGCAAAATGAACTATTTTATTGTAATATCTTTACTACCAACCCTGGAAGTTCCTATTGCACCGACTGAGAAATTAGTTGCTTTAACTGTCAAAATAGTAATTCCTAACCATTTAATGGTTATTTTTGCTTCCTAACGGTTAGTTTCACTGCTATTTTTATTAATTTCACTGTTGGTGCAATAGCAACTACCAGATTAGTTGTTTTTTACAATAAATTATAAGTGTATAATCATTGAAAAATAGTAAGGTAAATTCAACAGGTGCAGGACTATTTCAAAATTCAATTTATTTTTGTTTCGTTTTTGCAGCCATTTGAACGTTTTTGTGGAGAATTCACGTTTTGTAATGAAACCTGATGACAGGTATCCGCGTGCCTTGTTCAGGTTCCGACCGGACAGAACCATTACTGATATCCATGAAAATGTGTATTTCAAATTCATCTGCTATAGGTGTAAATCTGATGTCGCCATTGCAAACATTTTCAAGGCCTCTGGGAAACCTTTTGGAATCGACAGATTTAGAGCGGCATTTAGGAAGCCGCAGAAATTAAAGCTCTCAAAGTCGTTTCGTGGATCCAATTTATGGTTCACTCTCATTAGGCAAAAGACTCGATAGCCTTGTCAATTGCTTTATCGGGTGACGATTAAACATTATTTTGTTTTCCATCCTTACAAGCGAAAAAAAACCGCGGTTTTTCTCTAATTTTCGCCCAGAAAGGCAGAAAATACTTAAATTCGGTACAATTGGGATTCCACGGCCAGATTTTTGACGTTATTTTATCGATTTTTAACTACACTCTCAGCAATAAAGGTTTTTGAGACGGCTTTTTTCAGCATATACAAATATGCAGCCTGTTTAGTCTTTTTTTGTAAAATGAAAAACCGAAAAACCACAGAGTGCGAAAAACTTCTTTTAACGGTTTTTCACTTCGCTAAATGATATTGTGAGTTGTTCTTCATGAACTTCGTTTCCGAAGGCCATATTTCTGAATGCCTTCTTTCCGTGTCATTGGACATTATAAACCAGAGAGCATGTCACAAGAAGCAACATTACTGTGAAAAGGTTAGAGATCCGAACCTATAACCTAGTGGTCATGCGTTCGAATCTCCGCCTAACCACAGACGTTTACTCTGCAGAACGACCTGTGACTTTAAAAACTTTTCATTTTAAAGTGTTCTTTCCCTGTTTTGCCAATCTTCTCCAAAATCCTTTTCTGTGGGCTGGGAAATTGTAGCGGCTGCTTTCCATTTTCGGCAGCCATACACCTCGTCTTTGACAAATAACGTCACTCTGATCATTGATCAACAATCGCTGAAACAAAGTTGACAATGCGATTCAAGCAGGCACACTTTCGTTTTCGACAGGACGGATTTACCGACAAGGATCAACAGCAAGACGTTCATAATTGTCATTCGAGTAGTAACCGTGTCATCACTCGACAATGCCCAATCCCACGAGCAGTGCGTGCAAGTTCCGCCGACTAATACATGTATCTGTCCGCTCAATACCTACCATGAAAAACATGGCCTCAAGTGAAACCGGAGAGCAAAACTACCAAAAGTCTCCCCACGTTTATGGCTGGCGCGAGTGGACCAAATTCAGAATTATGCCACGGCATATATAGGAATTGTGGTGCACCATAAATCAATCAATCAAAACATTGGATATCGTGAATTGTGCCGCGGCAGAATTCAGAATTATGCCACGCCATAAATAGGAATTGTGCATGCCGCGGCATAATTCACGAGATCCGATGTTTTGATTGGTTGATTTATGGTGCACCACAATTCCGATTTACATGTACTTCTAGCCTCCATAAATGACATTTCCGTCCACAATTTCTATTCATGCCGCGGCATAATTCACGAGATCCGATGTTTTGATTGGTCGATTTATGGTGCACCACAATTCTGATTCATGCCGTGGCATAATTCTGAATTCTGTCCACTCGCGCCAGCCATACACGTTCTACTTTGGCGACGCATTGGAATGCTCTCGACAAGGGGACAATTATCTATATGATTTAGAGACCACGGAGAGAGCAGTATTTCAGAGCTATTCGTCCTACTTCATCAACAGTCCATCCAGTGAACACCCCGTCGACACCAGTATGATACATGTGCTACATTATGTATCGCTGATGTTGCCTGTTGCTTGGAAAGTTTTACACCAAGAACTATACAGGGTGTGTGCGAGTGTGAGTGCTTGGGAGAGATCTAGCTAGCTTGGGAGCTATACAGCTCAATTATGAAGGGGTTTAACCAGTGCGTGTTGTTCTGGAATATCAAACTGGCGTTGTTCTTCAAACGTCTCACTCCTTCCTGAAGGAGGGGACCTACAGTTTGGTGATGTTCTTCAAACGCCTCACTCCTTCCTGAAGGAGGGGACCCACAGTTTGGTGATGTTCTTCAAACGTCTCACTCCTTCCTGAAGAAGGGGACCTACAGTTGGTGATGTTCTTCAAACGTCTCACTCCTTCCTGAAGGAGGGGACCTACAGTTTGGTGATGTTCTTCAAACGTATCACTCCTTCCTGAAGGAGGGGACCTACAGTTTGGTGATGTTCTTCAAACGCCTCACTCCTTCCTGAAGGAGGGGACCTACAGTTTGGTGATTTCTTCAAACGCCTCACTCCTTCCTGAAGGAGGGGACCTACAGTTTGGTGATGTTCTTCAAACGTCTCACTCCTTCCTGAAGGAGGGGACCTACAGTTTGGTGATGTTCTTCAAACGTATCACTCCTTCCTGAAGGAGGGGACCTACAGTTTGGTGATGTTCTTCAAACGTCTCACTCCTTCCTGAAGGAGGGGACCTACAGTTTGGTGATGTTCTTCAAACGCCTCACTCCTTCCTGAAGGAGGGGACCTACAGTTTGGTGATGTTCTTCAAATGCCTCACTCCTTCCTCAAGGAGGGGACCTACAGTTTTGTGATGTTCTTCAAACGTCTCACTCCTTCCTGAAGGAGGGGACCTACAGTTTGGTGATGTTCTTCAAACGTCTCACTCCTTCCTGAAGGAGGGGACCTACAGTTCAAACGCCTCACTCCTTCCTGAAGGAGGGGACCTACAGTTTGGTGATGTTCTTCAAACGCCTCACTCCTTCCTGAAGGAGGGGACCTACAGTTTGGTGATGTTCTTCAAACGCCTCACTCCTTTCTGAAGGAGGGGACCTACAGTTTGGTGATGTTCTTTAAACGCCTCACTCCTTCCTGAAGGAGGGGACCTACAGTTTGGTGATGTTCTTCAAACGTCTCACTCCTTCCTGAAGGAGGGGACCTACAGTTTGGTGATGTTCTTCAAACGTCTCACTCCTTCCTGAAGGAGGGGACCTACAGTTTGGTGATGTTCTTCAAACGTCTCACTCCTTCCTGAAGGAGGGGACCTACAGTTTGGTGATGTTCTTCAAACGCCTCACTCCTTCCTGAAGGAGGGGACCTACAGTTGGTGATGTTCTTCAAACGTCTCACTCCTTCCTGAAGGAGGGGACCTACAGTTTGGTGATGTTCTTCAAACGTCTCACTCCTTCCTGGAGGAGGGGACCCACAGTTTTGGCGTTGTTCTTCAAACGTCTCACTCCTTCCCGACGGATCCGAGGGGACCCACAGTTTTGGACCCACAAAACACTATCGGCTCTGAGACCTGTTACTCATTCTCAAATATGCGATAAGAAGCTGACTAACAGAAAGGACAATTGATATTAACTACTAAATTTTGTAGTAAGTGATTAAAATACAAGAGGTTTATTTACGGTATACTGTACATGTACATGTATGAAAAAGTCCTGAAATATCCTTGCGTGCGCTAGATTGTGGCTGCCTTAGTCATGTTGGTTCTCCAATGTTTGCGATTGTAAAGCACTCGAGACAATACAGACAACACTTTTGGGATAATACAGTGAAAAGTGCTGTATAAGTACATTTACAATAACTGATATCATTGTGATACTTCTTTTAAATGCCTTCTTCGTTGGAATCGCATAAATCCTAAGTTACGACTAGTCGTGAGAATAGCCACTTTGAATATTATAATACTGTAATTGTAAAGTTACAACGAAAGTTCTTGCATAACAACTGCACTACGGCAATATTTTTTTCTATTTATCTGAGTCAAGATATGACAATGAACAGGGGCCTTTAAGCAAGGCATTGTTGAAACTTGACTTTTCCACCCACTTGTGCACGTGTGAATAAGCAGCCAAATGGCAGGTTTCCGCAGGACCGTCTCGAAACTTATGATTTTAGGGATTATCCATAAATATCATTGTCTCAAAATCCGAACCATAAGGATTAGGTTTGACCCTCTCCATCTCCCCTATATAATGCTCAACCACAAAACAATGACCACCTCTACACCAATCAACTGATTTTTATTACAACCATCGGTATCGGGTGCCATTTTCAAGAGGCCTCTTGAGGTGCAATATATTCCATGTATTATAATTGGCTATTTATACTCCATGAACAGTGTTATTTGGCTCAAGATCTGTAAGCCACACCAGTGGGTATTTCTGATGTCTTTGTTAGTCAATGTGCAAAGGTGGTATGGGAAGCGGCTCTTTGCAGATTGTGCATGACAAGTCACAATAAAGGTGGGACCAGGGCCTACTAAGTCCTACTGGTACCCTTTTGTGGACCTCCGAAATGTATGGTCCTACTATTATATTACAGAAAGGATATGCTACCGGTGTTCACGAGGACATCCCATATTATAAGCTCCGCATACAGGTTGTCAAATGCAATCATGTATCAAACATTTAAACAATACAGAACCTCTGGCCTCAGAAGATTGAAAATAGGTGGCAAGAATGTTAAATACTTTTACAAAACCAATCAGAGAACATGGTATTTACCCCTTAACCCCTCTCCCCAATGTGAGGTTGTCCAGACGTTGATATTTGATTGATCAATGGTTTACCTGAAAACTCATTCATTACACTGTACCTTTATTCGAAAAGACAGTAAAAGAATGAAAAATTAGGCCAAGGTGCAATCTGGAATTGAGTTTTAAAACAATAGACTGTGTATGGGGCTAGGCCTAAATTCTTTTCCCCACGTTTTTCTAACATTGTTTACTAATTGTGATTCAAATTATAGACAATCCGTTAATTTTCTTTGTTCGGCATAGTACAATCCCACTGACATGAGTCTTGCATTCGTTTTTAGTCACATTTTCTAATGTGTCAACGATACAGGCTTTCTGGAATAAACCGTTTTCAATCGGCATGAATAAATCGGCCTCTAAAGCAGTGAATGTTTTCTTTCTCACTCCTTACGCAATATTCAAAATTTTGAAAGATCGGAAGGCGAAATATATTGAAAACCACTGGTCACGAGTTTGCGATGATGGATTTCTTCTTTATAAACGTTACTACTCTACTTAGAAGGTTGTGGTAGTTGTGAAGATTGTGGATTTTCATGAACTTGTGTTCCGTGATGCATTTGTCTATTATTGTGCCATCCCAGAAGGATATGAGCCCAGCCTGGTTTAAAACATTTCTGTCACATGATGTTTTACAGCTGTTCCATCGCCACAGGGGAGTTGCGAACTGAAAAGAGAAAGAGTCACTTTTCTAAACGAGTGAAATATGCACTTCCTTCCACGAGACGGGGAGGGGGTCTATCTGCACCATTTCCCTTCTCCTAAAGATGAACTGACATCTTCAACGTTTTGTTATTTGATATCATAATAATGATAAAAATGTCAATCCGAAATTCGCATACAGGGTGGCCCAAAAAACGGACGACCACATTTCCAACAGCCAGAGACGCAAACAAGTACAGTACTAGCAGATGGAAAATCTTCCTCGAAACAACATGAAACCAAGACATCGCGATTCGGTCCAGTAGACCTGAGGAGATATTTTTGTGAAGCACAGTTGCAGTAGTTGTTCAATTCAGCACAAACAAAGTGCCACGAAAATGTAAAACAAGCGTCCCCCCCCCCCCCCCCCCCCCCCAAACAAAATCCCACCCCTCTCTAATGGTTACTGTTCATGACGACGCTACCACGCGACTGCACTCCGTAGGAACTAACTTGCTCCCACCTTCTCCCACTCACAGGCCAGAGCCCTCTATTAAAGATACTGTATACATTACGTGTTCATTGCCCGTGTGATGCTGTACATAGGTTTGTAAAAAGATACACCAAGGGCCATTCAATCTGCACCAAATTTTATGTTTGTTAAGAACCCTTTACCGATGCCATGATAAAAATTCACAACATTCCAATACCAATTGCCCAAGAAAGAATCATTTCTGTACATCAAATCGTCACTCGTGCATTGATATATATATGGGCCTATTGAAACGCAAGTTTAAAACTGGCCAGTAAGACCATTTGTCTTGAATAAATTATCATAAAGTATATTCCTGTGATGATCTGACTCTGCAGATTCAGAATCAACCACAGATTGAGGATTAATTCCACACTCATCCATACAAGCCATGTAAATGTATTTACCACAGCTTGACATTTTACTCTATTGGACTATGCCGCACTTTTGGTTGCGGATGATTACATATATCTCTGTAAATGAATAGGATGATGTTAATGGGATGCCCAGGGAGTCTACCATGCGGCTGGTACATGTACTTAACTGTTACTAATTTGGTTTTCTATGTGGTTTATTCTCGGTATCACCTCCCGCATATCGATTTGCTCTAGGACTTCCTTCAAAAAGTTGTACTGTCCGTGTTGAATGGCCATACTCCTGAAAAGATAGTTATGCATACCGTAAAGCAATGCTTGAAATGATTTACCAGTACATGGCCTATGAAGTCTGGCTATACGATCAAGACTTACATGATGTCCCTGCTTTTAGTGGCGGGTATGACCAGAACTCATCTGTAAATGAATTATGAGCTGTAAGACACGGATATAAAAATGACACAAGGCTGCCCGAAATCCTACAGTCCTACATAACAATGACCTCATGTAGGATTCATGTTGCCTGTGCCTTATTCAGGGTACAAAATCCGCCTATACAATACAGAACCATAGCGGACAGTTATTGCAGTGCATGAAAATAACCAACTGCGGTAACCATAGTGGACAGCGACTTGCTGACACTGTCCGAATCTCCCACACTGGTGATTACGAAAGGATTTAGGATCGGGGAACCCACCTAACGTTACGTAACAAGGTGCAGAAAAAATCATGGATTAGGAATGCGATATCTGGACATCCAACCCCCATCCTGACAGTGGTTTTCAATATATGCATTCCGCCTGTCGATATTTTGTGTGACGTAGGAATAAAAAAAGCCTAGTGATGGCCAGAGTCCTCTATTAAAACATGTGTACATTACGTGTACATTGTTGTGCATAAGTTTTGGTAAAAAAAGTACTCATTGGACCAATCAATCTGCACAAAATTTTATATGTGTCAAGAAGAACCCTTTGCCAATAGCATAATACAGTTTAAAAACATTCCAATACCGATTGCCTGAGAAAAAGAGATTTCCGTACACCATATCCATCAAAACGTCACTGGCGCATTGATATGGCCCTGTCAAAGTACAAGTTCTAAACTGACCAGTGAGACCACATTTTCTTAAATATATTATCAAAAAGCATATTTCTGTGATGGCCTGACTCTGTAGATTAAGAATCAACCACAGATTGAGAATTAATTCCACTTTGGTCCATCCCAGCCATGTATTTACCACAACTTGACATTTTGATAAGCTCTATTGTACCACACTTCCGGTCGTGGATGAATATATGTCTCTGCCCTGATCTCAGAATAAAGACTAGCATATGCTTTTACTTCAATTCTGTTCAGAAAGGCCTGGTGTAAAATGTACATGTAGTTTTAGATAAATGCATTTGCTAGTTTTTATTCATATTACCCACTAATCCCAGGATACATATAGATCGCTGGTTTTTTGCCGTAACTGCAGCGTGGCAATTATTGATGATATCGTTCTATCCCTGCTTGAATTGGTCGCCATTGGAGACCAAAGGCATTTCCATTATGATGAGATTTTCAATGAACACACTGACACCACGGATGTAGAGCATCGCACTACATCTATGCTGACACCGATATAATTGTCAATTGACACAATTGCGGCGTCGTTGCATCTGTGCACTTAACCAAATAAGGCCGAATGTCTCAGGGGCGAAGAAGCTGCTTTCCTTAGGATGAAAAATAGAGTAGATTCGTTTTGTACTTTCACCCCGAAGTAAGTAGGAACTTTTCCGGATCAGAATCCAAGACTGAATCTTAGTATACAATACAAGAACGATTTGAAGTGTGGACAATTTGGGCACTAAAAGTACTTTCGATGCTAAAATGGACTGTAAAACGAATACTGATATACACCCTGGTGATTACTAAAGACGGGTACATTCTCGTCACAAATTGACAGGGACACTGTATCGTAAATTGCCACATTTGCAGGTTTTTTGTTCGGCCAATTTCTTACCCAATAGACGAACGAGTCACAATGTAAATGTGCTGGCCTTAACCGGCCTGGGGAAATAGGGTTGGTTCAATACCTGGCACGCTGGCACTGGCACGCTGGCACTGGCACACTGGCACTGGCACGCTGGCACTGGCCAAATGATGCATCCCAAAACGGTCTACAGTTCTCTGAAATGCATATGAATTCAAACTGTTTGTAGGCTTGTAGCTTGGCCTATGCCTTGACCTACTTACTGCATACTGCATACTGTATGTGGGCAATGTTATTGACATGATAGAACAGACTAGGAGTGAGAGGTGCCTTTTGCGAAAATGATTGGTTGCCAAAACAATGGCCTGATTGGTTGGCTAGTCTTGTGACGTCAAACTGTTTTCACACCGAGGGGTTTTCCTGTTTTTCATCATGGCTTAAGCTTAAATGCGTTTGGGCTGGAATTCCTTGCTTTTTTCGAGCTCACACATAGGCTCGATGTACAGCGTAGCGGATCGAGGCTGAATAAATGCCAGCATTAGGTGTAGGCTGCAGCCCACTGGCTGTGGTGAGGCTATTATGTATTATTTTTATGCTTTGATTTTTAAACTTTGACTTGATTCAACTAAGTGCTGTCCATCAGACTTATTTTGAAACATTTATTTGAGTCCCTGAAAGTGAAACACTGTATTTGCATTTTCTAGAGCCAGTGCCAGTACCAGTGCCATGTATTGAACCAACCCGGGGAAATACGGATTTTTCTTTCTATACACATCATGTATACATGGACTTCCACGTTGGAGATTGAATAAGCGAGACTTCGGAGCTCATACCAATAGTATTGAAGCTAGCATGTACGGTTATATACTAGTATGTGGGAATTAAAATATCTTAGAGAAGTCATTGAACAGAATACTTACGACATAAGCTTCTCCCAAACTTTCTCAAATGTATCGCATTTTGATATATCGAAACGTGTAACTTTCCTTTTGTTCTTCACCACTTCTTTAAGCTCCTCTAACTTCTCCGGGTCGAGTTCTCCCTTGATATACGTCATAAGCTCTGCGTGGAGGTCCAGAATCAGCGAGGTCTCAGCCATTTTTCTCCTCGGGATCGGTACCAGACTACCTCAGCAGAAAACGAAACTGAAGAGAAAAGGCAAGACACCAATGAACGTGTAACACCAACGTTTTTCATGAATTTCATGCCATATATACACTCAAGGACCAGTCAACCTCAAGCCAGCCATTTCCCCGGTTTTCCCGAGGATTCTTCCCTTTTTTTACTGAACGATACACATTACCTGTTTGATTCTGACGCTGTTCAAAGCGTAATTCTGCTGATCAATACGAGCGGGGATTCCCACTTGGTTTTCATGTGGGGAATCCCCACTTGGTTTTTATGTGGGGAATCCCCTTGCGAAATAAAAATGAATGGTTAGTCTATACCATTAGGCCCCACGTGGTGGCGCGAAATCGGAAAATAATTCCTCACTATTTTATTTTGGTTATCAACGGCAGGATTTATTCCCTAAAGCATGATATATGATTTCTACCACTGTTGGCGTCCATTGTACATGTGCATTGCGGAATGCTACGAACTACTCAATGCCCTAAATTTAACTAAATATTCGAGTCTGCTGAGGTGTAACGGTAGGCCTACCATGCATGGATTAATGTACATGTATATATATAGTTGATATCATCATTGTGAGTATTTACAGTTGTTTTATTCAGTCGTCAATTAAAACTGTCGGAGGGCCACCTACCTTCAAATCATGATCGGCTGCACGATCGACCTGGATCACACGGCATTTTTTTCCACATGCAACAAAAATAGTGTGTTTATAAAAACACAAAAAGACAAAAACAAAATGAAGAGGAGATATTTTAACCAAGGATTGATCTAAACGTTGAAAGACTTTTTGGAATTTTCGAAATACAAAGGTACACAGCGTCTGGTAGTTAAGTGGGTCAGCACATTCAGATTATCCAATGGCGGCCAATTCAAGACAAGTGACAGTATAGGACCTCGTCATCACGCTTCTATCACTGCGCCAGAGCATGGCCAGGATTGTGTTATTGTACAATCTCCGCCTTTCAACAGTACTGAACAGGGTAATTTACCAAAACTGCAAATGCGCCTGACGCCCCCCCCCCCCCCCCCCCGCCCGCCTAATCGACCTGAGACAAGACCACTAATGAATATTCATAGGTTGGAGGGTCCAGGCCTATCTATTAGACGAGTGCATGGTTTTTACTCTCAAGTACATATTTGGAGAGGTATTGAAAAAATATTTGTTGTGGCAAGTCTACAGATATAAAGAAATTATTTGATGAAAAAATTAATTTCGAATTTTGCTAATTTGGTAATAGGGGGCGTGTTTTGAGTTTTTTCTGCCAGTTGGCTGAAAAGAGTGGAAATATCAAAGTCTGTCTAATTTGTCGATTAAAAAAAAATTTCCGTGGTCAATCACCATTTTATTTTTCACCATTTACTTGCCCGACTGTCCGGAATAACATAATCTAAATTTCAGATTCACAACACCACGCGTTCTTTGATGCGTCGCGGTCAAACATTGACAATTTAACTGCTAAAAGGCTTAAAAAATCAATTGTGGTCTTGTCTCTATTTACAATACATTTTGGGTCAATATAGTGAAAAATTTGAATGTGCTCAAATCACTCTAATTCATTTAGAATATTGTATTGCTGATGATTTAAGGTCAAAACAAGCTAAAATAATGAGAAAAAAACTTAATTTGACCCAAATAAGAGTCAACCTAACCCCGGTCTAAGTTCGGTTTCATTTTTACAAGTCTTGTTGTGTTGCCATTCATTTTGTAATTTCTTTGAAACTACTTAGGCCTTGATTCTGAAAGTTGTTCCCTAAGCAGCAAAGATATTCCTAAATCACATCCTAAAGTTTCAGCTCCATAGCTTGCTTATTCTAGCCAGGGCAGGTCTTTGAATTTGGTGCTGTTGGGTGCAAAATCATGACTTTTTGTCGATTTTGTCCTCTTTCGTCGCTTTGGCACAGTTGTACCACTCTTTGAAATGTCTCTCATTTCTCCAAAAATGTCCAGATATGACTTTCCTTTGTTGGAGAGTTGTGGGATGTCATGTACATTAGTTTGAAAAAAATCGCAAAATGTTAACCCCTGAAATGTACCTTCATTGAGACAAGACCACTAATGAATATTCATAGGTTGGAGGGTCCAGGCCTATCTATTAGACGAGTGCATGGTTTTTACTCTCAAGTACATATTTGGAGAGGTATTGAAAAAATATTTGTTGTGGCAAGTCTACAGATATAAAGAAATTATTTGATGAAAAAATTAATTTCGAATTTTGCTAATTTGGTAATAGGGGGCGTGTTTTGAGTTTTTTCTGCCAGTTGGCTGAAAAGAGTGGAAATATCAAAGTCTGTCTAATTTGTCGATTAAAAAAAAATTTCCGTGGTCAATCACCATTTTATTTTTCACCATTTACTTGCCCGACTGTCCGGAATAACATAATCTAAATTTCAGATTCACAACACCACGCGTTCTTTGATGCGTCGCGGTCAAACATTGACAATTTAACTGCTAAAAGGCTTAAAAAATCAATTGTGGTCTTGTCTCACCTAATCACACCCCATGACATCTGTAGAGCATCCTTGTACCTAAAAAGCGTGATGGGATGTCTTATCGGAGGACAGAGCGTGACCCGCGCGTGGCGAATAGACCCCCTTATCTCGCTCAAACCCACGCAATAAACACCCGGGAATACCGCAAATGCAACACGCCACACGCTAAAGGCCTTCAAGTAGAGACAAGACCACAATTGATTTTTTAAGCCTTTTAGCAGTTAAATTGTCAATGTTTGACCGCGACGCATCATATACTGCGTGGGGTTGTGAATCTGAAATTTAGATTATGTTATTCCGGACAGTCGGGCAAGTAAATGGTGAAAAATAAACTGGTAGTTGACCACGGAAATTTTTTGATAATCGACAAATTAGACAGACGTTGATATTTCCACTCTTTTCAGCCAACTGGCAGAAAAAACTCAAAACACGCCCCCTATTACCCAATTAGCAAAATTCGAAATTAATTTTTTCATCAAATAATTTCTTTATATCTGTAGACTTGCCACAGCAAATATTTTTTCAATACCTCTCCAAATATGTACTCGAGAGTTAAAAACATGCACTCGTCTAATTGATAGGCCTCGACCCTCCAACCTATGAATATTCATTAGTGGTCTTGTCTCAGTAGCGGACACGTGCCCGAACCACGCTCTGGGCGCCTCTCGTCTCATCACAACCACGCGATAGAGGCTCTTTCCTATCAATATTTCGAGCATCAAACTATTTCAATGAAATCGGGAAATGAGAGCGCGTGGCGCGAAGAACCTTTACTTAAGTTTCTCTTGTCAGATAACATATCCCAACTCCCCAACGTATATCTGGTGTATTTGAGGCCCATTCAGAGGAACAATGGCGCCCGACTCGCGAGGGGTGAATCGCTGCAGTTGTCCGGGAAATGAAAAGCTGGCCAGCAAAAGGGGGAGGGGATTTCATATGGCTTTGACCAGCATTGCTGGAGGGGGTCTATTGAAAAATCAGAGTACAAGGATGCTCTAGAGATGTAATGGAGAGTCCCCCCCCCCCCCCCCTGGGTGCATGTGTAGCCTATACCTGTGACGCAGGCAACACCAGTACACGAACGGCATATGCCTCTAATTATGGCGCCCAATCACTAATTGTACGGGGGCCTGTGCTTGTACATATATCCCTAAATGATCCCCCTCCCCAGCTCAGGGGTTGCCAACTAAATAACGACCTCCCCCTTTCATGGGGATTCTGTAGTGACTGTTGACATGTCACGCCGATGCCGACCTTGGACATGTCAACAGCAAGTATCGTGGACTCATCGGTGGGAGGAGACTTGTACGTATTGCGTATGGTTATGCATATGTCTACTCAGATAATACAAAGGATTTTATCAAATTCTGGACTGGATGATCCTGAGATCTGATTTCAGGCCAGTCCCAATGACCAAAATGTAAGCATCGGGCCGCCGGTTTGGCAAATTTTGCTCCAATATACATGTATTAGTTTTTGAATGTTCACTCTGCGCATAAAGGGCTTCGACTTCGAGACATGTTGGTTTCTCAAATATGTTATTAAGAAACTGAATAAACGAAGAGAGGAAAAGAGAAAACAATACATTCGTGATGAACAAAACTTTATTCACACTCCGCTACATGTTGGCCCGGTGTAAAAGAAATGCAAGTCCCCGCGGAATCTAAGTCTGTTCCTTTTGTTAAAAGTGAATAGAATTGCCGAGTTCCTTTGTTGAAGATTATGTAGCTAACCCTAACCCAACCAATAACCACATTCGTTGACAATACATAGCTATTATATGGGGTCCTGCATTCCTAGGACGTCCATTCCTTTTACACCTGCATTCTTATTAAAGGCCTCCGCCACTTGTTAAAAGTTTAAAATTTTTAATTGAATATAAGAAAATTTCTAATTGCGTAAATAGGCCTACGTTACGCTCTAGATATCAGCAACAGCAATAAGTACTGAGTGCTCACGATGTCTAAAGTCTTTCAATGACCCGCACGTCCATTTCTTTGGTGAGTGCAGCGGATTTAGTGCGAACCGCGAACAGTTTTGGGAGCGGGTGGTGGATGAGTGCTCTGTGCCCCTGAGCACTCACCTCTGGAACCTCGATAACGAAGTCTTGGCCGAAACCATCCTCGGCAAACAGTTAGTGAACTTCGATTTCGAAGAGAATATCGATCTCCTACGTATCTTAATATTTACAAGTACAGAAGAAATCTAACATTAACATTTGGGAACAGTGAATACTAGTGTACAGTAAATACAGCATACGATACAATGTAGGCCGATACCCTCGGCCAATCGGTGTTGTTCACTGTTACTTATTTAGATCACAAACCAGCATTCGGCGGAGATACGTAGGAGATCGATATTCTCTTCGAAATCGAAGTTCACTAACTGTTTGCCGATACTCTAGACTCACCAATCTCAGACCGGTTCATCAATTTAAAGCATGACCGCCCCCGGTATACTACATGTATGCATTGAACAGGCCAAGGTGCCTTTATACTGATTTCGTCAAAACTGGCGGTCCTTACAGTTTAGTTTGTTTTAAGGGTTGACCATACGTACCACCATTTTGGCTATAACTTGAAATCTTAAAGCAATTAGAACGCCTTCAAAATAAAGTAAACGCCAATGTCAAGGGTGTGAGTCAGTTCTTAGTTTACCAGACTCCCACCATTGAAATTGGCATTTACTTCATAAGGTTTCAAGTTATAGCCGAAATGGGGTGCCTATGGTCAATCCTTGAGTTGATTGCCAGTGGTTGGCATTGGGATTGAACTGATCACTTGTGAACTAACCACTATATTTCTGTCAGTGGTTATGGTTGTAGCCGATCAATTTTCCTGTCTATTAGTCCAGGTATTTATTTATTTCATTTTTTTTTATGTGAGTGTCATCTGTATAGTAAATCAGCCAGCCATGACAGACTTAAATATAGTCCGTGCCAGCCCAACGCCAGCTCCTCTGCATCATGGAGACATTGAACTGTATAAATAACAATGAAGCCAAAAGGCTAACACGCCGTAATTTTGACAAAAAAACTAAATCCTCCCCAAAACGAAAATAAATCGTTTCTGTTGACTTTACTCTACATTACATTGAGATGATTCCTTCATAAAGCATATTTTTCATCCTCATCAATTCCAATTGCGATTAATGGCGGCATCCAATGGCGGCATAATTCACGAGATCTGAGGTTTTCATTCGTCGATTTATGGTGCACCACAATTCCAATTCATGCCGTGGCATTATTTTGAATTCAGTCCACTCGCGCCAGCCATACACTTCAGTAACTTAATTGTTGTTGTTGTCTGATGACCATGCACCTGTTATGAGTTTGCACAAAACAAAGGCCCAGCTTTTGAAACCTGGACATACTGTGTATACTAACATACTAACTGATAGGGGTAGCCTAATCTTGTTACAACATATTCAAAGCAGTCTCGTCCGTTTGTTTCTCTTCCCCATTAAAGTTACAGTCCATGTATGTCTTTTTGTTTGATTTCTTCCTTCTTGGTGGCAGGTCCTCTGGTAGTGGCTTTCCCTTGGTTTCTGGCATGACCACATACATCAAGACAGAGGCCAGAATCGCAAGGAAACCGATGATTGCATAGGGAATAGAAGGATGGAAGACACCCTGAAACATAAAACGATATGTTGTCAGAACACCGTGTGCAAGAACACTGTGTACAAGCGCGTCAGAAGAAGAGCCTGCTATACCAACAGGAAAAACATTCCAATGGCCAGATTCTTTCTTGTATGGGGTGGACAAGAGCACATTTTAATGCCGACGGGGTATACCCGATTAAAAAAATACCCGATTTGTGTTGAAACGCCTTGCACAAAAAAGCATCATCCTCGAAGCTCCAGAGTCAATCGTATCCTCCTTTTCTCGCACACGTTACATAAGCTCGGTCGTGAGTGCCGAGTGTTGGCCTCAGCTTCAACGGCTGACGGAAAGCTCAGGTAGGATGGTCGGTACGTTAGTTAGTCATGACACTCGTCATAATAACGCTACTTGTTAAGGGGAAAGGTAAACTTTACACTACCTACCAGAAGGCCTATCTGTGGGGCCAGTATACCGCCTAATCTAGCTGCCATATTACCGGCACCAGTCGCGATGTTTCTGAAATTGATACAAACGCTCGTACACATAGTAAAACAAAATTTTAAACTTTCCAACAGTTCTTTTCGAGTAGCTTCTCTATTGATTAAAATAAAATAAAATTTACTGCATCTTATAGTTACATATCGTGCCATTATGCCCGTAATAATCGAACACGCCACTACAGTTTTCCCAAAATCCGAGTGGTATGTAGGTCAAGATAAGTGGTAAAAACTCAGCTCCATTTCCAACCCTTCCATTAGAGGGTTCATCCAGCACATACGACAGTTTCTCTCAAGGTCCTGTTGCATTCCTTTGTGCTCAAACTATCGTCCTTCAACGTTTAGCAAATGTTTGCTTGTTCTCTTGAAGTTTTTGAGCTTACCTGACGAGAGTTGGATATGCCTCCGAGCAGTAGAGCAGATCAACCTGCCACGAGGTAGCTATAACCCCATAGCTAGTGAGTGCTAGGAGAGTCCTCACCATCTCTCGGCCTACCATGTACCCTGTCAAGTCCATGACAAGGATAGTGAACATGGCCAGCACCGGGTAGACCATGGTCACTGGGTAGGAAATTCGGCGGCCGATTCTGAAATATAGGAAGCAAGAAAATGGTTCACTGACTGGTGTCTCTCTCTCTTTAAACGTGATATTATAGATATCAATTGTTCAAGCATGTCCGCAGCAGCTTTTCTAAAGGTAGGTACCACCTACACTTCTGCAGTTGTTTGATCTTACTCCCCGGCCAACCAGTTCTGGGCGCCACTGCAGCGGGTGTCATCCATTCGGAAAACATGTCGTATATGTACAATCGAGGCTCGGCGTCAGATGACTTTGAGATTCTTAAACCTGATTATACATGTACTAGAATCAAAGAAACTCAACGTCTTGGTTGGTTCACATGTACCTGTGTATGCCCAAGTGAAAGACACCTCTCTGCCATCTTAAACCTGTTGACAAAGTATTTATGACAGTTTTATGCACCTACCTTGTAAATACAAATGCTGCTACCGCCACTGTGACAGTGTTCAGCAGGCAAGCTATCAACACATTGAGGTAGATATTACCCACCAGGTCTGAGGAAATCTGCGATTGTATCGCGTACGTAGTGGTGTTGCTGACGAACCTGAAAAGGAAGAGTCTTGTTTTGAAGATGAATTGGAATGCTTCCGGCGACTACGAGGATCAAAGTCTTAGGCGCTTAGCGTCAGGAACGTGAAAGATGGACCAAGACATCAAACCCCTTTTGTTATAACAGGTACCCTGGATTGAAGGTGACCAAGACATTCCTTTTGTTATAACCGGAACCGAAGGAAGGAGAGCACACGATAATAAACGCGGGGCCTACCTACCAGCCAGTCATTACAGTTAGAGTCTGCGCTGCATACTTCTTGGTTCTGAACAGATCAAAGAACGTGTACCGGTATTCAGCCTCGGCCTTGCACCTTTCGCCCACTTTATGAAGTAGGGTCATATCTGGCTTTTCCTTCCTGTTAAGTCGGGCAATGGAGGTTAGCACCTTCATTGCGTCTTCGTACCTCTGCTTCTGTATGAGCCACCGAGAACTTTCAGGCATGAAACTGGAAGGGAACAAAAGCTCAGATTTAGTATTGGTGGGGACCGACTAAAACATGCCGAACTTGGCCTTGCACTCCTCGCCCACTCTGTGAAGTAAGGCCATGATCAGTGGTGCTTTTCTGTTCAGTCGAGCCACGAAGGCTACCATGCACCGGAAGCAACTCATTTGTGAAGAGGGAGATAGACTGATCATAGATGACAATTTTGGATGGCGTTGTATCCTTACAGGGGCGGATCAAGACTTTTTCGAATGGGGCGGGGGGCGTAAGTGAAGGAGAGGCCTGCACATTGCGAGCGCCGAGAGGTTGTTACACGACACGATTTGGCCCTGAACTTACAAAATTGCTAGCACCATAACAGGAAACATGATAAGTCCACTAGCTACCACCAGGTGTCGCCACGCAGGGATGAAGTAGGCTAAAAGCACAAGGATGAGGTTTCCTATTCGCCATCCGAAACGGCACGTGATGAATGGCCGCCATTTTGGACCAACGAATTCCATTGGAAGGATACCGGCAACGGTCGCGATGGAACCTATGTCACAGAATAAGAGGGAAAATAAATAGTATGTGACATAATAACCAAGACGAACAAAAGGATACATTATTAAGCTCTAAATTCCCAAAGACGAAAGAGAGGCAGGAAATTTCGTCGAAGGAAAAAAAAATTACTTTTTCGTGCTATGGCGTGATTCTGGACATTCTTTGTCTTCAGCGGGGTTTAAGAACCTCGTTTGAATGCAATTTTCTAATTAGCCTAATAATCAATAGGCCTACTAAAGGAATAATGATATCTTACACTATTTGAAGCATTTTCATGTAGTTTGTAACAAAAAGCTAACAACAACCAGCCAATATTAGCGATAGCCATTGAACAGAAGCCGATTTATCTTGCAAAAGTCCCCTCAGTGACAAATTATGGTAGCTTCATGTAGTGCGATTTAAATTGCTGTAGTATTGCTTCCAAATACTAAAAATGTTCAGTAATTCTTGATACCATGGGTTGAAATACGTACCGCAGAATATTCCCGCGAAAGTCCTGATCACAGCGTAGAGGGGCCAGGTGTGAGCCAAAGCGCCAAAGGAGTGGGTGGCCATCAGGAGAATCCAGGAGGCTATGAGAGTCCACTTCCTCCCGTACATGTCCGCCAGCTGACCGCCGACCAGCGCCCCTATAAGGAGCCCCACAAACATCAAACTGATGATGAGCCGCGGCACATAACGCTCTGTGCACACCAGACCCCACTGGAAAGAAGAAAGTCATCATTATATCAGAAAATAACGAGTCTCGACCAGATTTTCATAAATAAAAAGAAAACAAGATCAACAGCGATAGTCTGCAGCATCACGCTAACCATTCTCCTCGCGCTGTAATAGTAGTGTGATAAGGCGCCTTCCTGCTGTCATTGCTTGAATTGGCCGCCATTGCAATCTGAATGTGGTGAAATGCCTCATCCACGAAACCACTAGACCTTTTGTGGCTTTTTATTCCAAAAATTCAAAAAAGGTTGTCATATTGCATTTCACATCTTTGCCCGAAATAAATCCTCCTTAAACAAAGTGATTTTGAGGGGTTTTATGCACACTATTTTGGTAGCGTATGGAAAATTGCTGTGTGATCAGGTTTGTTCGTGCAGACGATGATTTGAAGCGAGATGAGTTTTGGCCCTGAAACAATTTTGATCGGCTCAAAATGGGAATAAATATTCACTTTAGTAATATCAAACAGAGTAACCTTTCAGCAGACTCAAAGATCTTTAGTTAATCGCCACATTTACGGCACTTTGTTCGGGCATTCTTGCCGCTAAGATTGTGTACATTATACATGCAATACACGGGCAATGGAAGCCAATTCTGGCAGAGATAACATGCTTGATATTATCGCTGCTTTGGAGAATGCACGCTAACCTGTTACCATTTTGTGTGTACAGCGATGCCATAGCCGATCAACCTCATTTGGAAATAGATTACATTCACATGCATGCTGTCTTCTTCGTCACGATTGGGGGGATACTACCCACGAGGCATCAACCTTTATTAATCCGCCGCGCGTGCTGTCCCATACCGACTATACTGTATCGCCATCTACAGTATAGAATATTAACTAAACCACGATTGCAACTGGCTGGCTATTCGATGTAGCCAAAGCCGCAGTGTCCGTCGTCGTCTGTCGTCGTCGTCGTCGTAGTCGTCATTAGTGAGGTTTCGCAACCACCCGGTTGGGCCCTACGACGACGTTTATGTATTGTGTGAGTTCATCCGAACAATAGATAAACGTCGTCGAAGGGCCTAACCGAGTGGTTGCGAATTGTCGTCTGTATCCTGTTTCAAAAACAGAGGCACGTTTCTTAACCGCTAGGGCTATGAACTTGAACTTTGTACACAGGACCCCCTGTGACCTCTGACACTGAATTTCGGTCCGATCTGATACTTGACTTGGCCACCAGGGGGTCAAAAGTGGAAACCGAAAAAAGGGCGATATTTCTCTTATAAGTGACTCGTTTTCGATAAAATTTTTTGGTGGGTTCTCCTAGCAAGAATACATCACAAATCATACTGGTTTTTGATTTGACCTAATTTTTCATGTCACCGAGGTCAAATGGCGTAATTTGGCCGTTTGAGTGTAACTATGACACGTTTCTTAACCGCTAAAGCTATGAACTTGAAATTTGGTATACATGACCCTCTATATGAGATAACCTCCGACACCGAATTTCTGTCCTACATGATTCACGAATTGGCCACAAGAGAGCCAAAACTGAAAAGGAAACAATTGCAATATCTCACTTATTGGTGACTTGTTTTCAATAATAACTCACACAACAGGTGTGAGTCGATCTAATTAAAAACATACATATATTCACACTTAAAACGCTTCAGAATTGCCGTATTCAAAACACTTCCTAAACCGTTTTTGAAGTCGATTCAGCTAGATCGCATTGGCTGAATCGCTTTGTATTAGTGTGTGAATACTCGAAGCGATTTATCCAGATTGCATCACCTAAACGCATGCGCATTATCTACTTCCTGTTTTAGCACTGGAGAAAACACGCGGGAGTATCTGTCATTTCATGATCTCTCATCCACACGAATTGCCCTTCTCATTCTCGTGTCCTGTCTCTCAATACGATGCCACAGCCTGTCGCACAAATACATAAACAGTTCCCGAGACATACGAAGATTTTCAAGCCAGTGTGAATCTTCTCGCCATAGAAATC
Organism: Lineus longissimus; assembly: GCF_910592395.1. Lineage (NCBI taxonomy): Eukaryota > Metazoa > Nemertea > Pilidiophora > Heteronemertea > Lineidae > Lineus > Lineus longissimus. The sequence goes on from NC_088322.1 coordinate 6,936,474, forward strand.
CGTCCATCACACTGTCCCAATATATTCGAAGCCGAGATTCACACCACATACGCCGTTCCATGCGGAGACGAGGCCTGTTCACCTCCTGCATCCCGGCAATGAACAATAACATGAATGCGAATGCCCTTTTGTCGCATGATGAAAGTTCGCATCATTTGAGCCCTCCTAGCATGTCTCCGACGCAAAAATGCAGCATACTGGTGTTGTCTGCGGCAGACAAAAATACCATTCATCAGGACGAACATTGCCATGAACATCCGTAGCCTTGCTTGTTGCTTATTAGGCCCATTCCCATTATTATTCTCGAGACAAGACCACAATTGATTTTTTAAGCCTTTTAGCAGTTAAATTGTCAATGTTTGACCGCGACGCATCAAAGAACGCGTGGTGTTGTGAATCTGAAATTTAGATTATGTTATTCCGGACAGTCGGGCAAGTAAATGGTGAAAAATAAAATGGTGATTGACCACGGAAATTTTTTTTTAATCGACAAATTAGACAGACTTTGATATTTCCACTCTTTTCAGCCAACTGGCAGAAAAAACTCAAAACACGCCCCCTATTACCCAATTAGCAAAATTCGAAATTAATTTTTTCATCAAATAATTTCTTTATATCTGTAGACTTGCCACAACAAATATTTTTTCAATACCTCTCCAAATATGTACTTGAGAGTAAAAAACATGCCCTCGTCTAATAGATAGGCCTGGACCCTCCAACCTATGAATATTCATTAGTGGTCTTGTCTCTCTCCTCGGCATCATTTTGGGCGCATCCATCTTTGATCTGCTGACCTTGAACTTTGACGTAGTTTTGCGATTCAACAACAGGTGGCACTTGGATTTGAATCGCATTGAGCGAGAATAGCTCAAAACGCAATCAAATCGATTCAGAAGTGCTGTGTGAATGGTTACTTCTAAAACGATTCAAGGTAAATCGTTTTCCGCAGGGCGATTTGGGGAAAGCGGTCTAGAAGTGATTTATGTGAGAACGCGGCTATATATAATATTATACTATACAGGTAGAATGTTTCTTAACCAGCATGAATTCCTTACCACCAAATACGTCTTCAAAGAGCACAAAGGCCCCTGGCCTTTTCCTTACTATATTTATGGCTGACAGGGACCAGGACCATTTGCTCTTTTTGTATATAGACTCCCATAGTAATCTGTCTTTCAATAAATCTGTTGATGCATGTAGTCTGGCTTGGAACGAGTTCAGCGCAATCTCACGCACGCCGAATGGGTTACGACATGCCCGACACTCTGCGAGGATTAGCATCATTCCGACTCCCACCCCGTCTGAAACTCATCAGTGGCTAGCGTCCATCAAATAATTAATTCACGAGTCAGTATCCATAGGCGGCTACTATTCGCTCTCGGAGTTTCTGTCGGAGTGGGAGTCCGAATTGTGCTAATCTACCGTATTCTAGTTGTTTTTACATAATCATCATAGGCTACTTGGAACTTTTCTGTCCCAATTGGCGAGTATGTATACTCTAATTACGTCTATACCCCTTCGTCAAAGAGACAGAGACGTAGTCAATCCGAGGAATAACTTGGCATTAAAAGTGCGTTAAAAAAGTCACTGAGGTTTTTTTTAAATCAGACATAAAATGTTAATGTGGTTGACACCTGTAACTTTTTGTCCATGCCCACTGTGTAAGACATTAAAAATGATTTTATGGTGCTGCAGTTCTTTATATATAATAATAATCATCATCATTAGACTTATATAGCGCTTAATCTTACAGGTTTCAGTCTCTCAAAGCGCTTCACATTATTACCCCTAGTTATTGGCCTGCACATTCCGGTTTCAAGCTCTACTCTCTTGGAGTATCACAGGTCCGAGCTGCAGCTATAAAACGCTCAGGACTAACATTCATAGTTTGCCATCTCTGCCAGCCAGACGCAAGGGCCCAAAGCGCCGCGTAGCGGCAAAAAATCGAAGCTGGCGAAACATTTATAACGGGTCACCGTCACTTATTATTGGACTTATAGCGCATTTACGGGGTTGCAACTATTTTGCTTTATAGTGTCACCAGGAAAGAAAAGCATGCGACCTAACGCCGATCTATTTGTATAAAGTGATAATTGGAAGGTATATAGTAGGACATATCAATAAAATAATCATTCCATGTCGTCTTTTGAGGGCATTTTTGATTGTAGAAAATATATGTGTACGTCACCGGAGTCTCTGCAATGATAATTTTATCACAGCAGTCTCGCGCAAGTAGAAGTTCTTTTCCTATTAGTTCTTCACGTATTAGTCTGAATGTCTGGCGCAAAGCCAGACGTTTTCCATTACGATTTCACTACGATGTTTGACAAGAAGGAGCAGTGCGCGAGATATGCTAATGAGCAGACTTCTCTCGCTTGAGTTTCGGAAGAATGTTCCATATCGCGCTAAGCTGACCACTGTCGACCATGACAGGCGTGCATTGGACTGGTACAGGTTGGAACTGAACATTGTATATGCTGGTGGTGACGCTTTCTGATGAGAAGTTGGTCGTGACTGATGCAGTATCCTTGAACTTGTCCACAGCATCGTTCAATCATTGCTCTCTGAGCTGGCTTGATTCTGTACTTACCCAAATACTGAGACCAAATGCCTGTTGACTGTGCTTTAAGAGAGACTGGCGCCATGCCTAGTCTCTCTTAAAGCACAGTCAACAGACACCAACCCCCTCAGACTCAGAAACCACAAATGCCCAACCCTTCCTGCTACTTTAATACTTCCGGGTGCCAATTTACTCCTTGGTGGAGAGGAACAGAATGTATCACCATGATACACTCAGAAAATTAGGCATTATTCGATTATGCGGACTTTTGAAAGCCGACTAAGGTATATTTATTAGTTCAAATTTACCGGATAACTCCTCCGCCGAAGTAAATCTGAGAGCATCAGCTTGGCCAATTACGAAAGAAAGCTTACCCTCATACTAGGCGGAGGAAGCCACTGCTGGCCACAACACACAAGCGGCAAACAAAAGACCATGTGGTCGCATAACACATGTTCTTTTGTTCGTTGTGCCTATATTTAAGTTTGTTTTGGCCCACAATGACTTCATCCGCCTGGTGTGTAAGTGACTATAGAAAGCTTACCTCTGTTACAGCTGATGTGTATGCATCCGAGAAGGTAATATTCTCACAGACCCCCTGCTTCGGGCACTTGTTCAGTGTCTCATTGGCCAGGAGGGGCAAGGATGACGAGGGAAGGACCGCATAAGTATCATTAGGAAGCACCACCGTCGTTGCAGCATCAAATTCAACTGTCATTGGCGCCGTAGTAAAAAAGTCGGAAGATCCAATGTTGGAGCATTGGAATCCAGGGTTTCCCCCCTCGAACATGAAATAGTAGACGACCAGGCCAGCGGTAGCCTCCAACGCAATCGCGAAGAACAGAATAATGGCCTGGGCGCGGCCGAAATTGCCCACGATATCCAAGATATCTTCGAAAGTTTTGCCATGTTTAACTATCAATGTGCCATCCATCTCGCACAGCGATCAATTGTCAATAGTGAGCTTTCGTACCGGAAGGGTTATCAAAACATGTCAAGGCTGATGGCTGTGTTGTACTATACAGATGACACTCAAATTAACAATGAATGATAATGATAAACCTAAACAAAATCGCTGTGAGAACGACAACTCACTGGTTACATGCAAGACTGAAAAATACTCTTGCTGTTGCTTTACTATGCGTTTTTTGCATACGCGCACGGAGCTACTTTCAGATAGATTATCCGAAAAACGTGTGTGTACACGTCACTAGAGCGCAAATTCTGATGACCTAAATGTGGTGTCGTATTTTTATTATTTTTATTATTATACAGAATATAGCTCCCTAATCAGAAAATCCGCTCTAGGGCGCTTTACAGAGATAAAACATTCATTGCACACAAATATTGAAAAAGATAAGATATTGATAATACCTGTAAAAACTCGTAAAAATTTAGACATTGTAATAGCTTTTAAAAAATAAGGTCTTTACTGACTTCTTATATACATCGAGACTGGAAGATTGTCTTACGGCCAAGGGCAGTGCATTCCACAGGCCAGGTGCCACCTGTTTGAAAGATCGAATTCCATGTCGTACCGTCCTGGTTCTCGGTAACGACAGAAGGCACTGGTCTGCGGAACGCAACGCTTGAGTTGGCGCGTGTCTCTTTACTAAATCCTCAATGTATATTGGCGCTGTTCCATTCAGTGCCTTGTAGGCATACAGTAGAATCTTATACTGTACCCTACAATGCACCGGAAGCCAGTGAAGCTGAAAGAGAACCGGAGTTATATGGTCTCGCCGTTTTGTCCCTGTTATTATTCGAGCTGTGGTGTTCTGCACTTTTTGAAGTTTCGACATCGGTTGGTCAGTTATTCCATACAGAAGGCCATTGGCATAATCGAGTCTGGAAACTACGGTGGCTTGTACAAGCGATTTACATGCATGGTCATTTAGATAGGGTTTGATTCTGCTGATGTTTCTCAAGTGAAAGTGACAAATGCGCGATACATTATTAACATGTTTTTCCATTGTTAAAGAGGAGTCCATGAAAGCCCCAATATTTTTTACACAGTCAGCAGGCTTGATCGAACAACCACCAACTCTAAGACATAACTCCTTGCAGAAATGCTCCATGTGTTTAGGATAAAATGCAATAAACTCTGTCTTATCGTCATTTTGCTTCAGTCCATTTGTCCTCAACCAGGGTTTTAAGTCCTGGACACAGGCTTCTATTGAAGCAATAGCACATTTTATGTTATCTGGAGATGGTTTAATGGCCAAATAGTCCTGTGCATCATCGGCGTAAAGATGGTATGGCAGACAATGTTTTTTTCAGGAGGTTGCCAATTGGCTTGGTGTACATACAATACAATTTGGGGCCAAGCACTAACCCTTGTGGGATACCGTATTTCAGACACCTGTCATCCGATACATGATCCCTAACTGCGACAGACTGCACCCTTTCTGAAAGATATGACTCAATCCAAGCCAGAGCCTTTTCATTTATACCAAAGGAATGCTTAAGGCGTTTCAACAGGATTGCATGATCAATTGTGTCAAACGCTGAAAACGACATATCTAACATTAATAGCAGTACAATCTCACCATTATCAAGGGCATCTGCAATGTCTGATTGGACCTTAATCAAGGCAGTTTCAGTGGAATGACAAGCTTACAAGACACTAAAGAAATACAAGCCTATCGGCGTCACGTTCACAATGGGATTGGTTAGGCCACAGGCCACTGAAACTATAAGGTAATATCGAGGGCCACAGTGAGGTCAAAAGGGCAACGCAACAGAGCAACTCCCTTCTTAAACCCAAATGTCATGAAGTTTTCAGAAAAATGTGTTTTAAGGTGTACTTATTTCGTTTATGGGTACTTAAAGAGTAAGTAGATTAGATCCACACTGCTTTTTATTACTGTAGTCACAGCGAGCATTTAAAACGACCCAGAAACCTCTGGGCATTTCAGGTTGTATCTGACTTCTACGGGTCCATTAACGATTGGCTGGCAATTCCCGCCAAAAAACCGCTCTGGTCCATGGAGGCCACCATTTACATCGTTTTAAAAGACGTCACAAAACTTGATGTTACGTCAAATCGACCAATCTCCCGGCCTTCGGTCCGTAATGTCGAAAATTACACACACCGTTGAATTTCTTACATAGTCCCTCTGCCACAGTTTGATCGTCCACACACTGATTCAGTGTGTATAGTGCGCTGCTTGTAACATGGATTGAAAAGCCTTCTTGTTATGTTTCGATTAAGGTCGTGATAGTTTTATTTCATAACACTGTGAAGTGTATTTGTGTCAAACAGATGCTTATCAAAGATACATATACATGTACGTATAAATTTTAACGATGAATTCTTTGAAATTTTAACAATGAAGATCGAGTGAGACTTGGAAACGAAGATCACCATTGACGACGCTTGGAGAATGCAAATCGACCTCCATTGCGCCGAGGTGCGTAGATTTCGCAAGTAGGCCTACCCGACCCGTCGGCAACACGAGGACGTCCTTCTTGGATTTTACATGGTTGGCCGACGTCTGCTTCTGGCGCCAAGATATTTGCCCCTTGAACGGCCGATTTAAATCTCCGGTATAGGTTATGTGGCAATATTTCGGCACAGAGATTTGGTAAGTTATCGAGTTAGGGTCTCACGGGTATATTGCATCTCGAGCGGCTTTAAATGCTTTCTACTTACTCTTTAAAAATTTTAAACCTCATAACTGCAACCCGGCTTGAAACTTGTGTCAGGCAGTGGCCTTTACCTTGCACTACGCATACGAAAATCCACAGGAGAACCCTTTCGTAACAGGGGAGTGAACTCAAGTTCAATGTTGGTGCCAAATTCAGCTAGGCCATGAACAATGATAAAACCTGTAGTGATAGATTTCAGGGAGAAAATCGACGGAAAATACAAATTTAGTGACCGAAATAAGGATCACATTGTGAGCCAATAATTATAGTCCGTGCCAGCCCAACTCTAACATGACAGCGCGTACATGCCAGCATCATGTACATTTACACAATGCAATGGCGACACCATCTTGACCCGCAATGTTTTGAGATCGCTAAATCTCTCACCCAAACCCTTGACATTTTCCGCCTCAGAAGCTGTTGTTTGGCACAGGCAAGTAGGCTCGATATTGGACCAATCAGAACAACGATCTCTGCAACTGCAGTAGTATCCGATTCTGAGCGACAATACGATTTGAAATATTCACGACAACACGATTTAAAATTGTGATAATTCATGTTTTGCCATGGTGCAGGGGAAACAGGTAAAAGAAAATACCTTAGCATTTGTGGTGTTAAAGCTAGTTTTTGTCTTGGCTATCCCAGGAGAACGAATTTCTGCCTACAACCCTGTGCCCATGAACCGGATTCCAAAAATACACTAACAATTGCATTAGTTTGACCGTTGTCAAAACAGGCGACGAGGTCGGACAACGTGCGATCGGTGTTGACCTTTACCCTTTTTAAGTTTTCATATCAGTGCTGTGATTGGGGCACGCGCTGAGAGCGTGCCGAGCAAACAGAAAAATCGATGAAATCCGTCATGTGTTTGTGGAGCTCTATAGTGGTGATGCAAACGCATGAGAGTCAGGATGTGGCGACACAGTCCTTAACACACCGGCTTTCGAGCCGTCAACATTAATACACAGTGGACAATCGTGTGACAACTAGACTGTGACACTCATTATCCAAACGACTGTCCACTGTGTATACAAAACAAGTACTGTTAGGTCTGGCAGGACCCACCAACGCTCCAATTAGCGAGGTCGCTACCTTGGTGAAACTATCATAGGGGAGCACTGGTGGCCCCAGGCAGGCCCCACGGTGTCAGAAATCTGATGGTAGAGCGGAAAGAAGGCCGCAGCCACCACCCCAGTGCTCCGTCTATCCAGAGTCTTTCAAATAAATTTATTTGAAGGACTCCACGACCTAAATCATTATACAAGTCCAACTTATCCACACTTTTGAAAATTGTTCTAACACTTTTACACCAGGTGGGATTCCCCCTTCCGCTCAATCTGTAGTCCCATCTAAAGATGCGCTTTACAAATCGGTCTTCTGGGGTTGCCGTCAATCGGAACCAGAGTCGCAGCATTTCCACTTGATGACGATTATTTACTGGTGCCAGTGCTTTAATTATTTTTGATTCTGCTCAACTTTTTTTTCAAAATGTGGACCTTTGATTATTACGCGTGTTTGCCCAATATCTGACCGGGGGTCTTCTCTGCACTACAAGAATGTTTGAAAAAACAAACGGATTCGTTACCGCGCAAATTAGACCAACTCTTTAATTATGAACGGATCTTTTCATAAGGGAAAGTTGTGACATAAGCTGTCGAATACATGCCCCACGCGATGCCCTAATTGGCGCTGATCGATTATAAACTGCCTCGCCAGTTGATGCTCGAATTCGAAGCAGCGCTTAATAGACTATAGCCTAATTTCGTGCTTAGAACTCAGGGCAATATCACACACTATACTCCATTGGTGCCACCGTGAGGCAGGAATACTTGCATATTGCAAGTATATTGTAATTAAAACGGCTATCTAAAACAAATAACGATGCACAAAACCCCACGAATATGTTGTTTTCATGAATTAAGTTGGTTCAGTCTCATTACTTTCTATTGCTATAGCCATTTTATAATTGGTGCGCTATTTTGAGGATCTATTTGATACATCCTTACCACGGCCATTGTGATCCGGTTTAACAGTGCGAACTATGTGTAGAGGAGTTGTTTGGAAAACTATCACAGTCGGGAGGGCCAAACATCATCGACAATAAACCTCGTCCGCAGACTGCGATAATGCAATGATAATACTAATACACTACTGCTGATAACGATGTCCCCTTTAGGGCAGAGACATGTATTCATCCACAGGCGGATAGTCCGTACTGAACTGTGAAGCTGTGGTAAATACATGACTGTGATGGGTGAAAGTGGATTTATTCTTCAATCTTTGGTGGATTCTTAATCTACATAGCCAGGACATAGCGGGGATATACTTTTTGATAATTAATTTAAAGAAATATTGTCTCACTGGCCAGTTTAGAACTTGTATTCGAATAGGCCCATATCAGTCCGCGAGTGATGATTTGATGGCAATGCTGTACACAAATCAATTTTTCTCAGGCATGATTGCAATCGGTATTGGAATGTTTTGAATTTTTACCATTATTTCGATAAAAGCCTCTTCAAAACACATATAAAATTTGGTGGGAATTAATGCACCCTTGGTGTACTTTTTTCACCAACCTATATTCATTAAAATGTACACAGAATGTACACGCTGGCTAATAGAGGTCTCTGGCCTTTACAGTGCGCAAGAACTTGTTTTGTATTTTCATCATCCTCGAAACCAGGACAACTGATGAACTTAGTCATTGCGTACACGCTGCATAAATGATTAGCACTGAAGCACGAGGATACTGAAGGAATTACATGTTACCAGCACTTCACCGTTTGAATGTCAACGGTGATGCAATTTTGATAATGCTTTTATAATTGCCGAAACATTGATTAAATATTCATGTGGTTACCTGGGGGGATATTTTGTTCCTTTCAAACAAACCAAAAGTAATTGCCGCCCAACAGGACCTCAGTTTGTAAGGTGTGTTCGTCGTCACATGATGCCGATAAGGGTTCTGTGAGAGTAGCTTTTGGATATTTGGACATTTAATACGTTAACGTCCACCTCAGAAGCGATGTGGGTGTGCGCCCTGGTCCTGGGGGCCCTGCTCGGCCTCACAGGAGCCGCCTCCCCGACTACCATCAAAATCGGTAAGTTCGATGACATTTAAATTTTCGAGGATTGCGCTCATTCATCATTATACATTATACATGACTTACAGGAAAAATTTAATTTGAATTGTATTTTAGGTATGATATATAATAAATAATTTATAAAGCATAAATTTTCTGCTGCTAACCACTTTGTATCATCCTCGAAAATCTAAGTTAGGAAAGGTATCAAAAACTATTTGGGGTTTACAGCCAATTGAAGTCGTTGCTTAAATGAGGGTACATCAAATTTCACAAACTTTCGAACTAAATACATTGTACAGCGGAAATTAGAACGCTAAGCCGAACGAAATCATGAAATTCAAGGAAATTGGGAAACAGATTTACGCAAAAGGAGCTGAAATTGCTCATATATACATGTGTACATACCATGCTTTTTAGCCAATCAAGAACAATAATATCCATCCACCAGCAACGTGTCGACACCTGTCGTCAGTATAAACAGATTTGAAACGTTGGTTGTGATCGGCTGATTGATGTCCTAAAAAAATCCTGGTCAGTCTCGAACAATATTCCTGTTCTCTTCTTGTCCATGGAGTGTATAAAACTCTCCCTGGATTGGCCGAATTATGGTCGAGAACGTAAATGAATTACGACACAGAGAACACAATCGGCATTTATGTCCACTCCGGCTTACGAGCAGTCGTCAGCCTCTCGAAGATAAGGCCGCCCAAATGGTTACCGAATGAATCCCTCTCTTCTTCAAACAGGTCTGATACTGGACGACGTCTCCATGATAAATGCCACCGAAATGACTGCCGCTGTGGCCGCTGTGAATGGTGATTCCGCTCTACTGGACAATGTGACTGTGGCCATGAACGTGGCCAAACAATCATCAAGCCAGTACTTCCACAAACAACGTAAGTAATTCCACCTTTGCTATGGATGTGGCCCTACTTTCATCGAGCTCGGGCTTGTACATGTACTCCCCATAGACAGCGTATGAGATGAGAAGGGCGTCAAATTTGTCTTGAATGTGGCTATACTTTTACCAGACCAGTACTCTCATAAACAGCGTCGGTGTTAAAAGTGATAAAGCAATGCCCCAAAGGCACTTTCGGTAGGCGTGCACTCTCTAAAACAGTGTAAATAACGCACGCCTTGCCGAGAGTGCAACACTTTTGGTATGCCTGTGCTTCCCATAAACAGTGTAAGTAACACCCCCGTTGCTGTAAGAACAATACTCTATCCCGAAACGCCAAGGTGAACGCCTATCACATTGTTCACCCTCCTGATCAACGAAGTCGAACAACGGGATAGGCGTTCAAGTTCACGTTTTGGGGGTCTTTGCGAAAAACTCCATACTTTTGGTAAGCCTGTACTTCACATAAACAGTGTAGGTAACGCCACCGTTGCCGTTAGAGCAACACTTTTGGTAAGCCTGTACTTCCAATAACCAGTGTACGTAGGTAACGTCACCCTGCCGTTAGAGCAACACTTTTGGTATACCTGTGCTACCCATTAACGGTGTAGGTAACGTCGCCGTGAAAAAATCAGCGCCTCAGTATCACAAACGAGATAACCACGTGGGTACCATATCCTTGCTCGTGCCGCCTTTCGTGCAACGAGAGCTGGCGACTCAGTCTCTCTGATAACGTAGGTTTCTTCGGGTTCTCCGGTTTTCTCCTACATTCACACTCAAATTGCCCAATATTTGCTCACAGAGCTAATGATGTCCACTCGACGTCGCGTCGATCTCACCTCCATTTTTATCTCATCAGTATGTGACATTGCCTCAAGTGGCGTCACGACCGCCATCTCGGTGACACGCTGCAGGAACCTGCCAACCGTCAAATCGAGCTTCAATAATTTCAACATCCCTGTGATCAACATCGGACCGGAACCATGTGACATCGCAGACGACGCAGTGTTTGTTAATGCCGAGTCGCAGCTTTCAGACATAGCTGTCTTTGTCAAGGATCTCGCGATCAAGGCTGAGTGGACAAGGACCAATATTTTCTACGACTCAACCTTCAGTAAGTGAAATAATGGTCTTAGATACCATCCCTCTCACTACCCTTAACTTCAAAGGGTACGCCGTTTGTTAACATAAATTTACTCTCGGTCCAACTATATCTAGTTTCTACTTCTAACACCAGGCAACGCCAATAGTCAGTCATA